>NC_037676.1:56346433-56485073 GCF_003255815.1 Theropithecus gelada
AAAAAAAAAAAAAAAAAAAAAAAAAAAAAAAAGGTAACTAACACAACTGATTTTTGTATGTAGATTTTGTATCCTGTAACTTTACTGAATTTGTTCATTAGTTATAACAGGTTTTTTGGTGGAGTTTTTAGGGTTTTCTATAAATAAGATTATGACATCAGTCAACAGAGCCAGTTGTACTTTACACAAGCAAAACTTGAATTTACAAGACCTATATTAGGAAAAGTAAAAAGCTACCAAAGTACAAAAAAGACATAATTGGATAGGAAAATCTAATACTGTAAGGTTGTCTATTTTCTCAGAATTAATCTACTAATGCAATGTAATCCCCATTAAAATCTCAAAATATTATGCTTTAATAAAAGTGATATTTAAATACCCCAATAAGACTTTTTAATTTAGTTAAATATTTATAAAACTTATTAACATGGCAGAATAAACATACAGGAATATTCATTAATATTAAAATAGAAATAGGACCCAATGAGGTGGCTCACGCCTGTAATCCCAGCACTTTGGGAGGCCAAGGCAGGCAGATCACCTGAGGTCAAGAGTTCAAGGCCAGCCTGGCCAACACAGTGAAACACCGTCTCTACTAAAAATACAACTGGACATTATGGTGTGTGCCTGTAATCCCAGCTACTCAGGAGGCTGAGGCAGGAGAATCACTTGAACTCGGGAGTCAGAGGTTACAGTGAGCCGGGATCACACCACTGCACTCCAGCCTGGGCGACTCGTCTCAAAAAAAAAAAAAAAAGAGTACTGATGTGGCACTAATCTTCCCAAATGCATGACATCATTTAGGATTGCAGAAATTGCAATAGCAAATTACCAGCACAGAAAACAAAGCAAATCAGATCATTTACTGAATACTCTTTGTGACTTGGGTTTATTTCTAGAACAGAATTAAGCTCTGAGGAAAACACACATATGAGGGAGAAATAGGTACATCATGAGGGTATTTCATTAACATTTCAAACCAGTGGGGAGAAAAAAAGAAAAATTTCCACAAACGGTATTGGAATAACTGGCTATATTTGGGAGACAATTTAACTAGTTCCTCCCACCAAATTTTGGGCAATTCCAGAAGGGAAAAAGATCCTATATTACATGATACCATTTATGTAAAATGTCCAGACAAGCAAATCCATAGTAACAGAAAGTAGACTGGTGATTGCCTAGGGACAGGGAGTTGGGGGGATTTGGGAGGAAATGGGGAGTGATTATCAATCAATATAGGGTTTTCTTTGTGGGTAACCTAAATGTTTTAAGATTAGATTGTGGTGATGGTTGCACAACTCTGAGTGTACTAAACATCTCTCAATTGCACATTTTTAAAAAATTATACTTTAAGTTCTAGGGTACATGTGCTTAACGGGCAGGTTTGTTACATATGTATACATGTCAATTGTACATTTTAAATGCGTAAATTGTATCTTAATAAAGCTGTTAAACAATCAGTTGTCCATAAATTTGTGAACCTCTTCTGAGTTCTTTACAATGGTCCGTTGATCTGTATGTCTATGCTAATACCACCTCATCTGGACTGGTCTGGTTCTATAAGCCTAAAATCAATGACTGAAACTCCTCCTACTTTGTTTTTCTATCTAGAAGTTATTTCGGCTATTCTAGCATTTCTGCATTCATTTTGGAATTGGCTTGCCTATTCCTCCATACAAGCCTATTAGGATTTTCACTGAGATTGCCTTAAATCTATAGACCGATTGAGTCTTCTGATCCATTAACTAGTATATCTCCCAATTTATTTAGGTCACCTTGGATTTCTTTCAGCTTTGTTTTATGCTTTTCATTGTAGAGGTCTGCATATCTTTTGTTAAATTTGTCCTTAGGAATTTCATATTTTCCATGCTACTTTAAATGGTATTTTAAATTTCAATTTGATTGTTTATTGCTAGATACAGAAATTGAACTGATGTTTGCACATTGATTTTGTATTTGCAATTTTCTATACCCACATAAAAGTTCTGGTAGCTCTTTTTGCAGATTTCTTAGGATTCTTTAGACAATTATGCAATTGCAAATAAACACAGTTTTGCCTTTTTTCCAGTGATTATGTCTGCTGTTTTCTCTTGCCTTATCACACTATCTAGGACCTCCAATAGAAGTTGTGAATGAACGTTGCTTCATTTCAGATATTGGGGCAAAAGTATTCAGCCTTTCACCCTTAAGTATAATGTTAAGTGTAAGTTTTTTTTTATTTTTTGAGGCAGGGTCTCACTTTGTCACCCAGGATGGAGTAGAATGGCACTATCACATCTCACTGCAGCCTCCACCTCCTGGGCTCAAGTGATCCTTCCACCTCAGCCTCCTGAGTAGCTGGGAATACAGGCCTGAGTCACCACCCCCAGCTAATTTTTTTTTATGCTTCAAAGAGATGGGGTTCCACTATGTTGCCCAGGCTGGTCTCAAAATTCTGGGCTCAAGCAATTCTCCCACCTTAGCCTCCCAAAGTGCTGGAATTACAGGTGTGAGCCACTTTACGTGGCCTATAAGGTTTTTTTTTTTGTGTTTGTTTGCATTTTGAGAGTGCAGGGGCATGATCTCAGCTCATTGCAACCTCCGCCTCCCAGATTTAAGTGATTCTCCTGCCTCAGCCTCCTGAGTAGCTGGGATTATAGGCGCCCACCACTACACCTGGCTAATTTTTTGTTGTTGTTTGTTTGTTTTGAGATGGAGTCTTGCTCTGTGGCCCAGGTTGGAGTGCAATGGCACGATCTCAGCTCACTGCAACCTCCACCTCCCAGGTTCAAGTGATTCTCCCGCCTCAGCCTCCTGAGTAGCTGGGATTACAGGTGCCCACCATCACACCCAGCTAAGTTTTGTATTTTTAGTAGAGACAGGGTTTCACCAGGTTGGGCAGGCTGGTCTCGAACTCCTGACCTCAGGTGATCTGCTAGCCTTGGCCTCCCAAAGTGCTAGGATTATAGGTGTGAGCCACCACGCCTGGCTGCGGCCAGCTAATTTTTGTATTTTTGGTAGAGACCGCGGTTCGCCATGTTGCCCAGGCTGGTCTCGAACTCTTGACCTTAAGTGATCCACCTGCCTCGGCCTCCCAAAGTACTGGGATTACAGGCGAGAGCCACTGTGCCCAGCCTGTAAGGTTTTGCGTGTGTGTGTTTTGAGATGGAGTTTTGCTCTTGTTGCCCAGGTTGCAGTGCAATGGCATGATCTGGTCTCACTGCAACCTCCGCCTCCCGGATTCAAGCGATTCTCCTGCCTTAGCCTCCTGAGTAGCTGAGATTACAGATGCCCGCCCCCACTCCCGGCTACTGTTTTGTATTTTTAGTAGAGATGGGGTTTCACCATGTTGGCCAGGCTGATCTGGAACTCCTGACCTCAGGTGATCCACCTGCCTCAGCCTCCCAAAGTGCTGGGATTATAGGCGTCAGCCACCGCACCCGGCCTCAGCCTGTAAGTTTTTTGTATATACACTTTATCAGGTTGAGGAAGTTCCCTTTCATTCCTAATTTGCTGAGTATTATTGTAATAAATGAACCTTTTGTGACAAATGCTTTTTCTACATTTATTAAAATAATTTTTAAGCCTGTCAATATGGTGAATTATATTGACTAATGTTTAAAATATTAAGCCAATTTGGCCTTTCTGGGATAAACCCCACTTGGTCATTACCTATTGTCTTTTATATATTTAGTTGGATTTAATTTGTTAAAAGTTAAGAATTTTTTTTCATGAAGGATATTGGTTTGTAGTTCTCTTTTATTGTAATGTCTTTTTCTGGTTTTGATATCAGGACAGTGCTGGCCTCAGAATGAGTCGGAGCAGTCCACCCTCTTCAAAAGTCTGAAAGAGTTTATATGGAACTCGTATTATTTCTTCTTACATGTTTGCTAGAATTTACCAGTAAAGCCATTTAGGCCTGAAGTTTTCCTTGTGGAAAGGGTTAGGTTGTTTTATCTTGTTTGTTCTTCTTTTCTTTCTTTTTTGAGATGGGGTCTTAGTCTATCACCTAGGCTGGAGTGCAGTGGCACAATCGCAGCTCACTGCAGCCTTAATCCCCACCAAAGCAGAAGCCGTTCTCCTACTTCAGCCTCCTGAGTAGCTGGGAACACAGGCATGCACCACCACGCCTGTTCATTTTTTTCTTTAATTTTTTTGGAGAAATGGGGTCTCACACTCCTGGTCTCAAGTGATCCTCCTGCTTGTTTTCCCAAAGTGCTAGGTTTACAGGCATGAGCCACCACACCTGGTCTGGGAAAAGGTTTTTAACTATAAAATTAATTTCCTTTTCCTAGGCATAAAGCTAGTTATTTTATCTCTGTCTTCTTTTTAAAAAGATATTTTTAAAAATAGCTTTATTAAGCTATAATTCACATACCATATACCTATGTGAAGTGTGAGATCTAAATTTGCACAACCATCACCATCATCTGATTCAAAATACAGTCATGCACAGCATGATGACATTTCAGTCAATGACAGACCACATATGTGACAGTGGTCCTGTAAGACTATAATGGAGGTAAAAAATTCCTACTGCTTAGTAATGTCATAGCGGTCATAATGTTGTACCACAATGCATTACTCACATGTTTGTGGTGATGCTGGTGTAAACAAATCTACTGCCAGCTGTATAATAGTATAGCACATACTATGTTTAGATACACAAGATGTACAAGTGGAGTAAAAGTACATTGCTTAATGATGGTGATACATTCAAAAAAATGCATCATTAGATGATTTTGTTATTGTGCAATTGTCATGAAGTATACTTACACAAACCTAGATGGTCTAGTCTTCTATACACATAGGCTATATGGGATAGCCTATTACTCCTAGGTTACAAACCTGTACAGCATGTCACTCTACTGCATATTGTATGTAATTGTAACACTGTGGTATTTCTTGTATCTAAACATAGAAAAGATACAGTCAAAATATGGTATTAGGTTGGTCCAAAAGTAATTGTGGTTTCAGACCATGAATTTTAAGTCATTATAACTAGGCTTAAACACAGCTTTATTAATCAAAATGGGAACCATTACAATCAACACATTTTTGCCAATGATAAATAAGTTTGTTGATTTCCGTAGCGTAAAAATCCATGCTTCAGGATTCGATTAACTCTTCGAAAGCATTTTTTTTTTTTGCATCCTGCTGGTTGTGGAAGCATTTTCCCTGCTAAAAACTGTGAAGATGCTTGAAGAAGTGGTAGTTGGTTGGCGGGACATCAGGTGAATATGGTGGATGAGACAAAACTTTGTAGCCCAATTCATTCAACTTTTGAAGCATTGGTTGTGTGAGGTGCAGTCAGGCATTGTCACGAAGAATTGGTCCCTTTCTCTTGACCAATGCCGGCTGCAGGCATTGCAGTTTTCAATGCATCTCATCAATTTCTCAGATGTAGTGTTTTCACCAGGATTCAGAAAGCTGCAGTGGATCAGACTGGCAGCAGGCCACCAAACAGTGACCATAACTTTTTTTGGTGCAAGTTTGGCTTTGGGAAGTGCTTTGGAGCTTCTTCTGGGTCCAACCACTGACTTAGTCATTGCTGGTTGTTGTACAAAATCCACTTTTCATCGCCCATCACAAACCAATTGAAAAATAGTTCATTGTCGTTGCCTACAATATGAGAAGATGACACTTCAAAACGATGACTTTTTTGATTTTCACTCAGCTCATGTGGCACCCACTTACTGGGCTTTTTAACCTTTTCAATTTGCTTCAAGTGCCGCATGACTGTAGAGTGGTCGACATTGAATTCTTCGGCAACTTCTTGTGTACTTGTAAGAGGATCAGCTTCAATGATTACTCTCAATTGGTTGTGGTCAACTTCTGATGGCCTTCCACTACGCTCCTCATCTTCAAGGCTCTTGTCTCCTTTGCAAAACTTCTTGAAACACCACTGCACATATGTTTGTTAGCAGTTCCTGGGCCAAATGCATTGTTGATGTTGCAAGTTGTCTCCACTGCTTTATGACCTATTTTGAACTTGAATAAGAAAGTCGCTTGAATTTGCTTTTTGTATAACATAATTTTCATATTCTAAAATAAATATGAAATGAACTTCAAGTAATAAGTCATTAGGAAAAATACGTAAAGTGAGAAATGTGCATCAAAATGATGTATAACAGAACCACATTTATTTAAGAATGTATTCCAATACCAAAACAGCAATTTTCAACAATGCAAAAACTGCAGTTACATTTGCACCAACCTAATATAAAAGAAAAAAATAGTATACTTTTTTTTTGAGACACTTTCACTCTGTTGCCCAGGCTGGATCCAGTGGCACAATCTCACCTCACTGCAGCCTCCACCTCCCCTGCTCAAGCGATCCTTCTGCCTCAGCCTCCCAAGTAGCTGGGACTACAGGCACACGCCACCACACCTGGCTAATTTTTCTGTTTCTTTGTAGAGACAGGTTTTTTCCATGTTGCCCAGGCTAGTCTTGAATTCCTGGGCTCAAGTGATCTGCCCATGATAGCCTCCCAAAGTGAAAAAATGGTATACCTGTGTAGGGCAGCTCCATCATAATCTTATGGGACCACAGTTGTATACGCAGTCCATTGTTAACCAAAACGTCAGTATGCTGTGCATGACTGTACTACCATTGTGTTACAGTTGCCTGGAGTATTTAGTACAGTTACATGCTGTATAAGTTTGTAACCTAGGAGCAATAGTCTATACCACATAACCTAGATGGTATAGCAGGCTATACCATCTAGGTCTGTGTAAGTACATTCTATGATGTTCACACAATGACAAAATTGCCTAATGATGTGTTTCTCAAAATGTATCCTGGTTGTTAAGCAATGCACAACTGTATTTTGATCACCTACAAAAGAAACTCTATCAATTACTCCCAATCTCCCCCACCCTACACCTAGGCAACAATTAATCTACTTTCTATCTCTATAGATTTGCCTGTTTTAGACATGCATATGTGGTTTTCTTTCACTTAGTACAATGTTCTCAAGGTTCATCCATGTGATAGCATGTATTGATACTTTATTCCTTCTTATTTTCAAGAAATGTTCCATTGTATGGATATACTTTTATTCACATTAATAAATTGATGGATATTTGAATTGTTTCCATTTTTTCTTGGTTAATGCAGCTAAATGCTTGTCAATAGTGTTAATCTTTTCAAATACCAACTTTTGGATTCTTGTTATTGTTTTTCTAATCTCTTTGATTTCTTTGCATTATATATTTGCTATTTTCTTCTTTAGGTTCAGTTTGCTCTTCTATAGTTTTTTTTTTTTTTTTTTTGAGACCGAGTCTCGCTCTGTCGCCCAGGCTGGAGTGCAGTGGCGCAATCTCAGCTCACTGCAAGCTCCGCCTCCTGGGTTCACTCCATTCTCCTGCCTCAGCCTCCCGAGTAGCTGGGACTACAGGCACCTACCACCATGCCCGGCTAATTTTTTTGTATTTTTAGTAGAGTTGGGGTTTCACCATGTTTACCAGGATGGTCTTGATCTCCTGACCTTGTGATCCACTCGCCTTGGCCTCCCAAAGTGCTGGGATTACAGGCGTGAGCCACCGCGCCCAGCTTCTTCTTTAGTTTTTAAAGTGGAATGTTAGTTATTAATTTGAGAGCTTTCTTCTCTTTTATTATAGGCAACTATAGCCATGAATTTCCCTGTAAGCACTGCTTTTACCTGAATCCGGTAAGTTTTAGTTGTGTTTTTGTTTTCGTTCATCTCAAGGTATTTTTTGACTTCCTTTGTGATTTATTATTTAACCCAATGGTATTTAAGATTTTGTTTTTAAAGTTCCATATTTTTGTGAATTTCCTAAATTTCTTTCACAAATTCCAGTGTTTTTAGCAAATGTACTTTACATTATTTCAATCACTTAAAATCTATCAAGGCTTGTTTAATGGCCTACCATATGATCTATTTTGGAGAATACTCCATCTACATTTGAGAATAATATATATTCTGCTGTTATTGGGTAGATTATTCAATAGATGTCAATTAGGTCTAACTAGTTTATAGTGTTGTCCAAATCTTCTATAACCTAGACATTTTCTGCCTATTTTTAATCCATTATTGAATGTGAGGAATTGACATCTCCAACTACTGTTTTTGAATTGTCTATATCTTCTTTCTCTTCTGTCAGTTTTTCTTCATGTACTTTGGTGCTTTGGTGTTAGGTGCATATATGTTTATAATTGCTATATTTTCCTCATAGGTTGACCCCTTTGTCATTATACAATGTCCTTCTCTATTTTTAGTAACAATTTTTTTTTTTCTTTGAGATGGAGTTTCACTCTGTTGCCCAGGCTGGAGTGAAGTGGCATGATCTTGGCTCACCACAACCTCTGCCTCCTGGGTTCAAGCGATTCTCCTGCTTCAGCCTCCTGAGTAGCTGGGATTACAGGCTCATGCCACCACATCCACCTAATTTTTGTATTTTTAGTAGAGATGGGGTTTCACTATGTTGGTCAGGATGGTCTCGAACTCCTGACCTCATGATCTGCCTGCCTTGGCCTCCCAAAGTGCTGGGATTACAGGTGTGAGCTACCATGCCTGGACTTTTTTTTCCCCCCCAGTACTTTAAACATGTTGCTACAGTGTCTTTTGGTTTTCATTCATTTCAAGAGGTCTATAACACGTTAACTTGAGAACAGAAAAAAAGAAACAAAAGTCTGCTATTGTTCTTATCCTTGTTCCTCTGTACATGTGTGGTTTTTTTATTTTTTGGCTGCTTTAAAATTGTTTCTTTACCACTGATTTTAGGCACTATAATTATGATGTGCTATTGTAGACTAAAGTATTGTGTTCCCCCCCAAATTCATATGTTGAAATCCTAATCCTCAATATGATGTTGTTAGGAGGTGGGGCCTTTGGGAGGTCATAGAGTCATAAGGGTGAAGATCTCATGGATGAGATTAATGCTCTTATAAAAAAGACTGCAGGGAGCTTAGTGCCCTTTTAAAAGAGATCACAGGGAGCTCTCCAGCCTTCTTTCTGCCAACAAGAAGTCAGCTGTCTGCAACCTGGAAGAGACCCCTCATCAGAACCTGACTATGCTGGCATCCTGGTCCCGGACTTCCAGCATCCAGAATTGTGGAAAATAGATGTTTGTTGTTTATACTACCTACTCTATATGATAATTTGTGTATTGACCCAAATTGACTAAGACATATGCCTTGGAATAGTTTTAAAAATTTCTCCTGCTTGGGGTTCATTGATCTCCTTGGAAATGTAGGCTTACAATTGTCATTAAATTTAGAAAAAGTTAGCCATTATTTCTTGTATTTTTTTTGTTCCATTCTTGCTCCACAATTTTTGGGAATTCAATGACACCTGTACCAGGCCAGTTGATATTATTCCATTGCTCACTGATGTTATGTTTATTTTTTCCAGTCTTTCCTCTGTTTCATTTTAGATGATTTATATTGTTGTCCCCAAGTTTATTAATTATTTTTTCTACAGTGTTTAACCTGCTGATGATCTTTTTCAGACTATTTTTCTTCTGAGACATTGTATTTTTCATCTCTACATGTCTACTTGTGGTTTGTTTTTGTCTTTTAATTAGCAAATGTGTTCTTTTTATTATGGTAAAAACATGTCACATAAAATTTGTCATCTTAAACTTTTTTTTTTTTTTTTGAGATGGAGTATTGCTCTGTCGCCAGGTTGGAGTGCAGTGGTGTGATCTCAACTCACTGCAATCTCTGCCTCCTGGGTTCAAGCAATTCTTCTGCCTTAGCCTCCCAAGCAGCTGGGATCACAGGTGTGTGTCACCACACCCAGCTAATTTTTGTATTTTTAGTAGAGACGGGTTTCACCATGTTGGTCAGGATGGTCTCAATCTCCTGACCTCGTGATCTGCCTGCCTCAGCCTCCCAAAGTGCTGGGATTACAGGCGTGAGCCACCACACCTGGCCAAACATTTTTAAGTGTACAGTTCAGTAGTGTTAAGTATATTCACATTGTCATGAATCTTAAAACTTTTTTTTGTATCTCTCCTTAAAGTGCTCGTCCTTCTACCTTCTTGAACACGTGACCCATATATTAACTGTTTTAACTTTCTTGACAACTATTTCTATCACTTCTGCCATTTCTGGGTCTGTTTATATTGAGTGATTCTTTTTTTCATTATAGATCTTATCTTCCTGCCTGATCATAAGTGGCAACTTTTTACTAAATGACAGATACTGTATATTTTACTTTGTTGATTAATGAAGTTTTTGTATTTTTTCTGATTTAGGGGCTTTGCATTGGGATACAATTAAGTCACTTATAATCAACTTTGTTCTTTTGAGGCTTGCTTTTTTGCTTTGTTAGGTGGGCCCACTACAGCCTTTAGTGTAGGACTAATTTGGTCTCCATATTGGTACAACAACCTTGTGATAATGCCCCTTCTGTTAGATCTTTTGATTTTGCTGGTGGGAACATGAAGTTTTCCCAACCTTGTGTGAGTTCTGAGACTGGCTCTGCCAGAATCTTTCCGGTAGGCTTTTACTGGCCTGGGTAGTTTCCTCACGCACATGTGCTGATCAATTCTCCTTTGAAGCTCTCTCTGTGCAGCTCTCCCTTCTCAGATACTTGACCCCATAGATTCTAGTGCACTTTACCTGTATGAGCGCTGCCTCTTCAGCTCAGGGAGACCACTGGGCTCTGCTTAGGTATTTCCTTCTTACATGTAGGCTGAAAATTCTTTCCAGAGAGTAAGCTGGGGCTTGTTTTATTTCTCTAAGAGATTATTATGTTTCACTGCCTATCGACTAATATCTGGAAACCATTATGGCATATATTTTGTCTGGTTTCTTAGTTGTGTATGATGGGAGGATACATCTCTTTTTTTTTTCTTTTTTTTTTGAGACTGAGTCTCGCTCTTTCGACCAGGCTGAAGTGCAGTGGTGCGATCTCGGCTCACTGAAAGCTCCGCCTCCCGGGTTCCCACCATTCTCCTACCCCAGCCTCCCGAGTAGCTGGGACTACAGGAGCCCGCCACCACGCCCAGCTAATTTTTTTGTATTTTTAGTACAGACGGGTTTTCACCGTGTTAGCCAGAATGGTCTCGATCTCCTGACCTCGTGATCCACCCGCCTCAGCCTCCCAAAGTGTTGGGATTACAGGTGTGAGCCACTGCGCTTGGCCAAATCTCATTTTTTTAAAAAAGAAAATCTAGCTGTACTAAAAGCAAAAATCTGGGCCAGGTGCAGTGGCTCATGCCTGTAATCCCAGCACTTTGGGAGGCTGAGGCCAGTGGATCATTTGACGTTAGGAGTTAGAGACAAGCCTGGCCAACATGGTGAAACCCCATCTCTACTAAAAATACAAAAAAATTAGCCAGGTGTGGTGGCATGTGCCTATAATCCCACTTACTGGGGAGGCTGAGGCAGGAGAATAGCTGGAACCCAGAAGGCAGAGGTTGCAGTGAGCTAAGATCGCGCCACTGCACTCCAGCCTGGGTGAAAAGTGGGACTCCATCTCAAAATAAAGAAATAAATAAAAACAAAAATCTGAAAACCCTAATATATTGTTAATGGATATATATATTATATACATATAATATTATATATATATAACACACACACATACAATAAAAGTATGAAGAAATACATGGGAAAAATAAATTCCAAATTCAGAATATTGGTTACTTCTGGGGAAACTGTGAGAAAGAGGAATGTGATAAGATGTGAAAAAGGGCCTATAATTGTATATGTAATATTTTATTTCATAAGCTGGGTGGTGGGCACACAGATCTTCAGTTTACTATGAGTTATATTTAATATCAGACTGAAAATATCTTACAATAAATAGATCCCCAAAAGAACAAAGGATTAAGTCATTAAAAAGACAAAGAAACTCTAACAATACTAGAAGGAAAAAAGTGTATGTCTTAGGAGCATCTATGACCTTGACTGAACCTTTTACTTTCTCCTTCAAATGTGTGTGTAGGCTGCAGGTGGCGGCTCACGCCTGTAATCCCAGCACTTTGGGAGGCTGAGGTGGGTGGGTCACATGAGGTCAGGAGTCTGAGACCAGCCTGACCAACGTGGTGAAACTCTGTCTCTAGTAAAAATACAAAAATTAGCAGGCCGTGATGGTGCATGCTTATAATCCCAGCTACTCGGGAGGCTGAGGCAGGAGAATTGCTTGAACCCAGGAGGTGGAGGCTGCAGTGAGCCAATATCCCCCCATTGCACTCCAGTCTGGGTGACAGAGTGAGACTCCGTCTCAAACAACAACAGTAACAACAACAACAAAATGTGTGTGTAACATATAAGAAATAGTCTTAAAATTACAATGATCAGGTCGGGCGTGGTGACTCACGCCTGTAATCCCAGGACTTTGAGAGGCCCAGGCAGGCAGATCATTTGAGGTCAGGAGTTCGAGATCAGCCTGGTCAACATGGCGAAACACTGTTTCTACCAAAAAATACAAAAATTACCTGGGCGTGGTGGTGCATACCCGTAATCTCAGCTACTCCGGAGGAGTAAAGATGGGGTTTCACCATGTTGGCCAGGCTGGTTTTGAACTCCTGATCACAAGTGATCCCCCTGCCTTGGCCTCCCAAAGTGCTGGGATTACAGGCGTGAGCCACTGCACCTGGCTGAGAGCTTTTCATTGTTGGTGTGAGACCCTCCAGATTCTCTTTTCATCTGTCACAACAACATGCAAGTTTCAAGCAAGTGCCTGCTTGCTCAGCTTGAGTCTTAATTAGACAGATAAGGACCAGAGCCCCCAGTTGATCCTTGAAGGGATTACTGTGTAATTCCAAAACAAACCTTTGCTTAGAAAGCACTAAAAGTTCCTTTGTATCATTCAGCTTAAATGACCCTTTGGAAAGGCAATACTTGACCACTCAGGATAAAAGTCCTCAAGGATATCAGTTACTTTCTAACACATTCCCATGTTTAACTGTCTTCATGGTACTCCTTACTCCCTGAAATAGTTTCTTATTTATTCGTACTTGGGGTGTGTGTGTGTGTGTGTGTGTGTGTGTGTGCGTGTGTGTGCCTCCCCTCTTTAAAACAGAAAATTTGCTGCTTATTTCATTCACAGAAGTCTCCCTAATGCTTTGAGCATAGAGACAAGTAGGGACCAGATCAGCCAGATACTTACAGGCCATGGCAAGAAGTTTGCATTTAATTCTTCTCTTTAATTTTATTTTATTCGCGAGACAGGGTCTCTCTCTGTCGCCCAGACTGGAGTGCAATGGTGCAATCTGGGATCACTGCAATCTCTGCCTCCTGGGTTTAAGTGATTTTCCTGCCTCAGCCTCCCAAGTAGCTGAGATTAAGGTGCGCACCACTGCACCTGGCTAACATTTGTATTTTTAGTGGAGATGGGGTTTCATTATGTTGGCAGGCTGGTCTAGAACTCCTGGCCTCAAGTGATCCACCTGCCTCGGCCTCCTAAAGTGCTGGGATTACAGGCGTGAGCCACTGCACCTGGCACCTAAGTTTGCATTTAATTCTAAGTGCAATGTGAAGCCACTGAAGGACAGTGAGGCTCTGACTACTTTCAGAGAATGGCCGTGAGAAGGGGGCAACAGTGACAGTGAAAATAGATCAGTCAGTAGACTGTTGCATTATCCTAGGCAAGATGATGGTGGCTTGAACTAGGGTGGTGTCTGTGGACCAAAGATACAGGTCTTGTTGATGTGGGAAATGGGGAAAGTGAAGAAACAAGAATGACTCCCAAATTTCTTGCTTTAATAACTAGGTAAATAGGGGTTCCATTTATTAAGATGGGAACAGTAAGGGAAGAACAGTTTGGGGGAAGGTTGTGGCAAAGAGCTAGAAATCTAGAATTCCCTTTTGAGTATATTAACAAGAGATTCTGATTTATACATATCAATTTTGGGTAGCAGATATAAATCTGAGAATTTTTAAGTCATTTATGATCACTTTTGGAGAATATCTGTATACCAAAATAAATTTTAACATTAGGGCTGGGCACAGTGGCTCACGCCTATAATCCTGGCAATTTGGGAGGCCAAGGTAGGCAGATCACCTGAGGTCAGGAGTTCGAGACCAGCCTGGCCCACATGGTAAAACTCTATTTCTACTAAAAAAAAAAACCCAAAAAACAAAAAAACAAAAATTAGCTATGTGTGGTGGCAGGCACCCGTAATCCCAGCTACTCGGAGGCTGAGGCAGGAGAATTGCTTGAACCTGTGAGGTGGAGGTTGCAGTGAGCCAAGATCGTGCCATTGCACTCCAGCCTGGGCGACAAGAGCAAAACTTGATCTCAAAAAAATAAAATAAAAACATTTAAAGTTCAGACAGTTGTGGAGGAGCCCCCAAAAGTAACGGAGAAAGATCAACTAGGGACAGAAGAAGAAAACCAGAAATGTGGGCAATCCCAGAAACCAAGCAAGGGAAATATTTCAAGCTATCCTTGAAATATGGTCAAGTGCTTTGAATGCTGCTAAGAACTAAGGTAAGAGAACAGAGAATTTCTTTTTTCTCTTTTTTTGGAGATGGAGTCTTGCTCTGTTCCCCAGGCCGGAGTGCAATGGTGCAATCTCGGCTCACCCGCAACCTCTGCCTCCTGGGTTCGAGCAATTCTCCTGCTTTAGCCTCCAAAGTAGCTGGGGCTACAGGCGTGCACCACCACATCCAGCTAATTTTTGTATTTTTAGTAGAGACAGGGTTTTGCTGTGTTGGTCAGGCTGATCTTGAACTCCTGGCCTCAAATGATTCACCACTTTGGCCTTTCAAACTGCTGGGATTACAGGCGTTAGCCACCATGCCCAGCTAGGTATGTAACTTTTTAATCTTAGAAGCCATCTTTTTTAGGAATAAAATGGAAGGCAGGTTTGCCCTAAGCAGTTCCCAGCTTGACTTTTTTCTTTGGCTTAGTGATTTTTGGGTCCCCCAAATTTATATTCCTTTCCCACTGTGAAAGCAAGCAGAGAAATGGGCACTGCTAGAGGGATCCAGAGAGTTGGTGGGGGTAAGAAAAGTGTTATTTCGTTTTTACTTTTTGTTTTTTTTTTTGAGACTGAGTCTTGCTGTGTCACCCAGGCTGGAGTGCAGTGGCATGCTCCTGGCTAACTGCAACCTCTGCCTCCCAGGTTCAAGCAATTCTCCTGCCTCAGCCTCCCAAGTAGCTGGGATTACGCGCGCGTGCCACCATGCCCAGCTATTTTGTTTGTATTTTTAGTAGAGACGGGGTTTCACCACGTTGGCCAGGCTGGTCTCGAACTCCTGACCTCGTGATCCACCTGCCTCGGCCTCCCAAAGTGCTGGGATTACAGCTGTTTTTACTTTTTAAAGATGAATCATATCAGATCAAGCTTGTATTAGAGCATTTTTGTACATTGATGAGACCATCTAGCATGAGGAGAGACTGGATGATGCAAGAGAGAGAAGGAATCATCAAAACAACAAAATCTTGGCAGGTACAGTGGTTCACACCTGTAATGTCAGCACTTTGGGAGGCTGAGGTGGGCAGATGACTTGAGACCAGGAGTTCGAGACCAGCCTGGCCAACATGGTGAAACCCTGTCTCTACTGAAAATACAAAAATTAGCTGGGTGTGGTAGCGGGCACCTGTAATCCCAGCTACTTGGGAGGCTGTGGCAGGAGAATGGATTAACTTGGGAGATAGATGTTGTAGGGAACTGAAATCTTGCCACTGCACTCCAACCTAGTGACAGAGCAAGACCCCATCTCAAAAAACAAAACAAAATAAAACAAAAGAATAAGGAAAAGTCAGGCCGGTTGCAGTCGCTCACTCCTGCAATCCCAGCACTTTGGGAGGCCAAAGCTGGAGGATAGTTTGAGCCCAGCCATCCTGGACAACTTAGTGAGATGCCATTTCTATTAAATAAATAAATAAAAGAATAAGAAAAAATCATTAACTGAAGGAGAGATGATACAAAATCATCATCTTGGAGAGTGAAAATACAAAGTTTTTTGAACATTGGAATAGGATGACCAATTTGAGACTCCTAATCACGAACTTAATACAGGCCTGGTGCAGTGGCTCACGCCTGTAATCCCAGTACTATGGGATGCTGAGGCAGGAGGATCGCTTGAGCCCAGGAGTTCAAGACCAGACTGGACAACATGGTGAAACCCTGTCTCTACAAAATATACAAAAATTAGCTGGGCATGGTGGCGCACGCCTGTAATCCCAGCTACTCAGGAGGCTGAGGTGGGAGGATTGCTAGACCCTGGGAGTCAGATCCCAGCTACTCAAGAGGCTGAGGTGGGAGGATTGCTAGACCCTGGGAGTCAGATGAAGCTGAGATCACACCATTGTACTTTAGCCTGGACAACAGAGCAAGACCCTTTTAAAAAAAAATATATATATATATGTAAAATAAAGTAAGCCAAACAGCCTGAAAGCCAGTTGTTTTAGCTGGTAAAGAGGGAAACACTGAAAACTGCCCTAGAGAGCAAATACAGTAATCGTTGTGGCTCATTTACACTAAATAATCATTTAAAGTATATAGTTATAATACAATACATGGCAATGTTAAAGAAAGATACAGCTAACAAAAATTGGAAAGTAGAAGGAGTGAAGAAGTATGAGAGGTTGGGTGTGAATATCTTTATCTTACCCAGAGTGAGGAGTTAATATATTTTTGAAGGTTGAAAATCCAAGAATTAGATGATTAAAGTATTTAAATTACATAATTTAAATTACAAAGTTTACCACGAAAGAAAAAAATTTTAGGAAGAAATAGCTTAAATTACCTAAATCTTCATTTATCACAAGTCAAGGAATATCCAATGCTGAAAATTGATAAAAGTCTGGGTGTGGTGGCTCATGCATGTACTCCCAGCACTTTGGGAGGCCGAGGCAGGAGGATTGCTTGAGCGCAGGAATTCAAGACCAGCTTGGGCAACATGGCAAAAACCCGTCTCTACAAAAAATACAAAAATTAGTTGGGCATGGTGGCAGATACCTGTAGCTCCAGCTACTCAGGTGGCTGAGGTGGGAGGATCACTTGAGCCCAGGAGTTCAAGGTTGCAGTGAGCTGTGATCAGGTCACTGCACTCCAGCCTGGGTGATAGGGCGAGACTTGTCATCTCGAGGAAAAAAAATGAGCCGGGCTCAGTGGCTCACGCCTGTAATCCCAGCACTTTTGGAGGCCAAGGCGGGTAGATCACCTGAGCTCAGGAGTTCGAGACCAGCCTGGCTAACATGGTGAAACCCCATCCCTACTAAAAGTACAAAAATGAGCTAGGCAAGGTGGCAGGTGCCTGTAATCCCAGCTACTTGGGAGGCTGAGGCAGGAGAATCACTTGAACCCAGGAGGCACAGGTTGCAGTGAGCCAAGATTGTGCCATTGGACTCCAGCCTAGGGGAAAAGAGAAAAACTCTGTCTCAAAAAAAAAAAAAAGAAATGATAAAAAAAAATTAGTAAAGTAGACATTTTATTAATTTGTAAACAAGGAGGCAATCATTAGAAGAAAGAAAAACAACATTAAAAGTGATTGCTTATGGGAGTGAAACTAGAAATGGAACAGGAAACAACTACTTCTCATTATAAGCCCTTCTGTACTCTCTGATTTTTTCAACATGTGTAGGCATTACAATGCTTTAATAAAATTAAAACCTATTTAGGTGTGAATAAAGACCTTTAGGTTGGAACTAAGTTTTATCAAGGCAAAATTAGTTAAGTTTTATCAAGGGGACATTTATTTCCAGTCCCTTTCCATGCTCTCTTCATAGCCTTCTCTCAATATTAGTTTTCTCCCAGTATTAAGGGGATTCATTGCTCTCCTGCCTCTGGCTTTCTCCCACCTTCACTTAGGAATATTACTTCTCCAGTTGTTTTCTGCTCACCTTTTTTTTTTTAAGAGGAGTCTTGCCCTGTTGCCCAGACTGGAGTACAGTGGCACAATCTCAGCTCACTGCGACCTCGGCCTCCCGGGTTCTAGTGATTCTCCTGCCTCAGTCTCCTGAGTAGTTGGGACTACAGGCACTTGCCACCATGCCCGGCTAATGTTTGTATTTTTTGTAGAGACGGGTTTCACCATATTGGCCAGGCTTGTCTTAAACTCCTGACCTCAAGTGATCCAACCACCTGGGCCTCCCAAATTTCTGGGATTACTGGGATTCCAGGCGTAAGTCACCATGTCCAGCCTATTCCCTTTTATTTCCATTTCCCAGTCCCGTTCTCTGCTAATCCTGGATTTTTTTTTTTTTTTTTGAGACAGAGTCTTGCTCTATTACCCAGGCTAATCTTGGCTCACTGCAACCTCTGCCTCCTGGGATTTCAAGTGATTCTCCTGTCTCAGCCTCCAGAGTAGCTGGGATTACAGGCTCGTGCCACCACGCCCAGCTAATTTTTTATTTTTAGTAGAGACAGGGTTTCACTACGTTGGTCATGCTGGTCTTGAACTCCAGATCTCGTGATCCACTCCCCTTGGCCTCCCAAAGAGCTGGGATTACAGGCATGAGCCACCGTGCCTGGCCAAATTTTTTTTTTTTTTTTTTTCAGAAAAATAATGAACTCAAAGGAATTAATCTATGTTAACACATTGTCAGGTGCTGATATATATAGATGGGGAAGATTTTGTGGCAGTGTGAAGTCTTCCAAAGCACTTCAAATTGTATCATCTTTACAGGATTCATTTCATTTTTTTTTTTCAGATGGAGTTTTGCTCTTGTGGCCCAGGCTAGAGTGCAATGGCGCGATCTTGGCTCACCACAGCCTCCACCTCCAGGGTTCAAGCGATTCTCCTGCCTCAGCCTCCCAAATAGCTGGGATTACAGGCATGCACCACCACTCCCAGCTAATTTTGTATTTTTATTAGAGATGGGGTTTCTCCATGTTGGTCAGGCTGGTCTTGAACTCCTGACCTCAGGTGATCTGCCTGTCTTAGCCTCCCCAAGTACTGAGATTACAGGCGTGAGCCACTACTCCCAGCTTCATTGTTATTATGTAATGATTCAGCAGTTATTACGAACTGGGGTTGGAATCAGGATGGACCTTAAATAGTTGTTGAGATGTTAATTTTTTTTTTTTTTTTTTCAGATGGAGTCTCGCCGTGTCCCCCAGGCAGGAGTGCAGTGGCCCGATCTTGGCTCACTGCAAGCTCCGCCTCCTGGTTTCATGCCATTCTCCTGCCTCAGCCTCCCGAGTAGCTGGGACTACAGGTGCCTGCCACCACGCCCGGCTAATTTTTTGTATTTTTAGTACAGGCGGGGTTTCACTGTGTTAGTCATGATGGTCTTGATCTCCTGACCTCGTGATCCACCCACCTTGGCCTCCCAAAGTGCTGGAATTACAGGCATGAGCCACTGCGCCCGGCCGAGATGTTAATGTTTTTATTACAAGTTCTCATTAACTTGATTTAAACAGGATTTAGCACATCCCAAGCATGTAGGTGGGTAATATATATGAACTGTGCAATTATGAGGATGACATAAAACTACTATGTACTTAAGGTAAAGATTGTTGACTTATTGACCACACACCCTTAATTTACATTCTTACAACACAAATGAAACTCATCAAATTATTTTGACAGTTTTATGTGCTTGATCAACATGTTGGATATGGCATAAACAAACACATAGCCTACAATTAACTGTCAACAATTGTTATTCCCATTATTATTAACTGATGTCCACCAATAACATTATATAACCCATACAACTTCTACTTCCAAGAAGTGCAGCATATTTCTTGCATTTTATTTATTCAATAAAAAAATTTTCCATGATAAAAAACATTACTGGCATTAGCAATCAAGAAGTTCATTACTTAAAGCAAACAATGATTTTTTGGGGATTGAAAATAATTGTGCATTTTTCTGTAGATTAGGGTACAGTTTGCAATTATATTTTGCAATTTTCTTCCCAAAGGTAGGAAAGTTTAATGAAAACATAATGAAAAGTACTGAATTAAAAATCACTAAAGGCAGGCTGGGCTCAGTGGCTCACACCTGTAATCCCAGCACTTTGGGAGACCAAAGCAGGTGGATCATTTGAGGTTAGGAGTTTGAGACAAACCTGGCCAACGTGGTGAAACCCAGCCTCTACTGAAAAACCAACCAACCAACCAACCAACAAAACTAAAAAAGCTGTACATGGTGGTGCACGCCTGTAATCTCAGCTACTGGGGAGGCTGAGGCAGGAGAATTGCTTGAACCTGGGAGGGGAGGTTGCAGTGAGCGGAGATGGCGCCACTGCACTCCAACCTGGGCGACAGAGTGAGATTCCATTTCAAACAAACAAACCAAAAATCGCTAACGGCAGAAAATAGGTTCCATTTCACCCCCCAACCCCGCCCCCCCGCATTCTATTTCTTATGCACTTCTAACTAGTCTGGACTTTACCTTCGTATAATTTTAACGAACTCATATTTTCTTGTTTTTGCTAATTCGTCTACAAGAGGCCTACTTTATGTTTAACTTTTAAAAAACATTCACGGGCCTGGGGCGGTGGCTCACTCCTATAACCCCAGCACTTTGGAAGGCCTAAGCAGGCGGATCACCTGAGGCCAGGAGTTGGAGACTAGCCTGCCCAACAGGGCGAAAGCCTGTATCTACTAAAAATACAAAAAAAGTTAGCCAGGCGTGTTGGTGAATGCCTGTAATCGCAGCTACTCTGGCTAAGAATTGCTTGAACCTGGGAGGCGGAGGTTGCAGTAAGCCAAGATTGCACCATTGCACTACAACCTAAGCAACAGAGTGAGACTCCGTCTCAAAATAATAATAATAATAATTCATTTTTGGAAACTGTTACCTACTAGATTTCAAACAACTTGGGAAGGAAATCCTGTTTGAGTTAATCCACGTGTATTTCTAACAAGTTCAGTGTCTTACTTATAAACAGTACTTGAAGGAATGAATACAACTTTTTCTTTATGTAGTTATTTTACACTTGATTTAAAGGAACTTAAAAAAGACGCAGTTAAACCTAGAGACAGATGCCCTCTAAAAATTGTCTCACCTTCATTATTTGTGATTACTAGTAAGAGTTAGCAGAAAAAACTCCCCAGCAAGTGAAATGTCAAACCATTACTAAAAGAAAGAAAAAGAAAGGAACAGTCTTTTCTATGTTAAACTCACTTAAGAGAAAAAAGAAGAGCTGGTATTTTTCGATTAATAATATTTGTATTTTGTGATGCCAATACTCAATTTTACATTCTAAAAATTCTACTTTTATAGTAGGAAGCAGTGTACGTTTGAATCCTGACTCTGTCGCTTGTTGTAAGAAGTTGGTCAAGCTATCGGACCTTGCTAAGCCTTCCCTGTTGTGACTGTAAAATGTACTAACACCATCTACCTCTAGAATGGCTGTAAATCGAGTAAGGCTGATTTAATACAGCGTGTGGCACACACCAGGTATTCGGTATGGCGCCAGTCATTAACAGGAGTAGGTGGTTAGTGACTGCGATTCACTCAAAACAATACAGATGCACACGGATCAGAGTTCATACTTTGAGTCTTATTCAAAGACTGGTATTAGCCAGGCATTTTGATAGGTGCACTCTGAGTATTATTTTTGTACCTCACGGTGTATAATTACGCAAGCTCAAAAGCTAATAATTAACAGCTCACTTTGCTTTACTCTGGATTCTGCATTGACCTCAGAGAAGACACTGCCTAGACAAACAGGCAAGGCCAAACACTGACTCAAAAAAGATCCTTTATTTAACGCAGTGTTTTTAGTGCATGCTCTTGTTTGGCGAAAGAGGTTTTACGTTCAGAATATTAAAAGGGACCCCGAGGACAAAGCACCACCTCGGAAAATAAGATCACACCCCCAAAGAACTAAAAAGACAACCGAGACAAGCTTGCAGACTCCTACGCTTGTGCCCGAGTCCCGAGCTTGCGCGCGCGGCTGCAGCGCGACAGGGGCGGGACCACGGCCGTAAAGCAGCCCCCGAGACCACGAGGCCTCCGAGCTGCTCAGGGCGACCTTGAAAGTTCTTGGGTCTGCGCGTTATGGCCGGTCCTTTGCACGGCGGTCGGGCCCGGGCCCTGGACCTACTCCGGGGCCTGCCGCGTGTGAGCCTGGCCAACTTAAAGCCGAATCCCGGCTCCAAGAAACCGGTAAATGGGTAGTGGCGGTGCGGGGAAGCGCTGGGAACCGGGGCGATGAAAGCGGCCCTTCTCTCCCTGTCATTAGGAGAACTGCCCTTTCTGGGAGGGTGTTGGGATGAACGTAGGGTTGCCTCGTGCCTGTTCTCCCTTACTGCCCAGAGGGAAATCTTTCCACGTGCACCCATTTCTTTTTTTTTTTTCTCCCGAAACGGAGTCTTGCGCTGTCGCCCAGAAACAATTCTGCCTCAGCCTCCCGTGTAGCTGGGATTACAGGCGCCCGCCACCACGCCCGGCTAATTTTTGTATTTTTAGTAGAGAGGTGGTTTCACTGCGTTGGCCAGGCTGGTTTTGAACTCCCGACCTCGTGATCCGCCCGCCTTGGCCTCCCGAAGTGCTGGGATTGCAGGCGTGAGCCACTGCGCCCGGCCGCACCCAGTTCTTAATAAGGTGATGTTTAAAAGCGTAAAGATATTAGGCGGAGAAGCCGACTCGCAGAAACTACAAAGTCATTGTGTCATTCAAAATTGGGTTTAAAATGAAGTGCTTTCCCCGTGGATCTTTATGTTCATTGGAAAGATCTGAATCGCAGCTGTCCCTTCTGCAGTTCACTAAATACAGCTAGAAAAGCTGTTGACAGTGTACTGTCATTTTAACAGTCAATTCGTTGCTTTCGTGAAATGACAGGAAGTAAATTAAGGAAAAGATTTTCTTCAACAAATTAGTTTTTAAATAAAATTACAGGTTTATGAATAAAATTTGCATATTTACAATTAATTTCAAAATAAAAAGTTCTTCACTATCTAAAATGTTGTGGATATTTAATTCTAGGATTTTTTTCAGTTTCAGCCTATTACAAAAACCTTATCCCCATCCCAACCTTTACTTTTTGCTTTTGAAACACGATTGGACTTTGGTTACAAGAATTAGCTATGTCTTTAGAGGCAAAGATGCTAACAGAGTGTGTGGACCTTTGAACAACTAGGACATGCTTGTCACACAATAGTGTTAGCTAGCACTGGTCGGTTGGATGAATGAATAGCATAACAAAAAGTGAAGAGCTGAAAGGCAGTTTTTAGAAATGTATCTGAAATTCATAAAATTCTCTTTCCTTGTAGGAGAGACGACCAAGAGGTCGGAGAAGAGGTAGAAAATGTGGCAGAGGCCATAAAGGAGAAAGGCAAAGAGGAACCCGGCCCCGCTTGGGCTTTGAGGGAGGCCAGACTCCATTTTACATCCGAATCCCAAAATACGGGTTTAACGAAGGACATAGGTAAGGTTGCTTTGCTTTTTAAAAGTACAGGTCCCCAATTTCCATTAAAAAGCACCTTAAAAATAGTTTGGTAGAAATTTTAAATTCACTTTGAAGCAAACTTGCTACTGTTCCCCTGAACCATTTTTTGGTAATGAAATTTTGCCTGGATTATTAAAAGGAAAAAAAGCCCAGACATTGCACTCAGACCTGCAAAATGGAGATTCTAATGCCTGCTCTAATGGTTATTAAGAGAATTAGCAATAATAGTATATATAAAAATCTGGCCCACTGTAGTCACCTAATAAATGATAACTACATTATTACTTTGAGCTCCATAGTAAGTTAAATTTTCCACAGATTTATTTGTGTAAATAAGTGAAGTAAATGCTTAGAGAGAAAAATAGTTTTTAGTGGAACACAGGTGGTACAGGTTTCATTACCCAAAACCAAGCAATATTGCATGTTTGTGTTATGCTCAAGAGGGTTTTATTTAGTTAAATAATTAAAATTGGTAGAGGAAAATACAAGACAAACCTTTGAGTTGATTTGGAGAAGTTACAGGAAGATGAAAGTTTTCCAACTCTTACGTTCTTGTTTTACAGTTTCAGACGCCAGTATAAGCCTTTGAGTCTCAATAGGCTGCAGTATCTGATTGATTTGGGTCGTGTTGATCCTACTCAACCAATTGACTTAACCCAGCTTGTCAATGGGAGAGGTGTGAGCATCCAGCCACTTAAAAGGGATTATGGTGTCCAACTGGTCGAGGAGGTAAGTCTTTTCGTGTTACATAGGAGGATTTTTTTTTTTTTTTTTTTTTTTTTTTTTTTAAGATGGAGTCTTGCTCCGTTGCCGGATCTGGAGTGCAGTGGTGCAGTGTCGGCTCCTGCAACTTCCACCTCACGGGTTCAAGTGATTCTCCTGCCTCAGCCTCCTGAGTAGCTGGGACTACAGGCACCCACCACCACGCCCAGCTAATTTTATTTATTTTTAGTAGAGACAGGGTCTCAATATGTTGGCCAGGCTGATCTTGAACTGCTGACCTCAACTGATCTGCTCACCTCGGCCTCCCAAAGTGCTGGAATTACAGGCGTGAGCCACCACACCTGGCCTGTAGAAGGATATTTTTGATTTTCAGATAATCAATACTCTACCCCCTTTATTTTTATCCCATTTGTGTTTATAACCCTTATGTAGTGGTGATCGTTGTGGTTTTGGAAAGCTGTCATGCTATCATGGCAGGGCTCTGTCCCTTGGTCCTGGAATGCTCCTCTGCGTATCTGTAAAGCTTGCCCCCCCCCCCCGCCCCTTTTTTTTTTTTGAGATGGAGTCTCGCTCTGTTGCCTAGGCTGGAGTGCAGTGGTACAATCTCAGCTCTCTGCAACCTCTGCCTCCCGGGTTCAAGAGATTCTCCTGCCTCAGCCTCCTGAGTAGCTGGGACTACAGGCACGTGCCACCACACCTGGCTAATTTTTTATGTTTTTAGTAGGGATGGAGTTTTGCTATATTGGCCAGGCCTTCTTGAACTCCTGACCTTGTGATCCACCCACTTCCGCCTCCCATACTTCTGGGATTACAGGCGTGAGCCACTGTGCTTGGTGCCCCCTTACTTCTTTTCGTTCTCTGCTCGAATGTCAACATATCAGGAAGATCTTTTGTTTTTTTAAATAGAGACGGAATCTCACTCTGTCTCCCAGACTGGAGTACAATGGCACAATCTCAGCTCACTGCCAACCTCTGCTGCTCAGGTTCAAGCTATTCTCGTGCCTCAGCTTCCTGAGTAGGTGTGACTACAGGCACGTGCCACCACGTCTGGCTAATTTATTTTTGGTAGAGATGGGGTTTTGCTATGTTGGCCAGGCTGTTCTCGAACTCCTGACCTCAGGTGATCTGCCTCAGGTGATCCACCTCAGCTTCCCAAAGTGCTGGGATTACAGGTGTGAGCCATCCCGCCCGGCCAGGAAGGTCTTTTTTGAGAGGCTTTTTAAAAGAGCATTTGCACTGCTTCAGGAATCACACTGTTTCCTTTACTCTGCCCAAAGTGTTTTTCTTTGAATAAATATGAACACTTGACATTTATTACCAAGTTATGCATTTGTTTTCATTGTCTTCCTCACTAGAACATAAGCTCCCTTGAGGGCAGGTGCTTTGATTCATTGCTTTACTTTCTTCTTTCTTTTTTTGGTATCTCACTCTGTGGCCCAGGCTGGAGTGCAGTGATGTCATTTCAGCTCACTGCAACCTCTGTCTCCTGAGTTCAAGCGATTCTCCTGCCTTAGCTTCCCAAGTAGCTGGGATTACAGGCACCTGCCACCAGGCCCAGCTAATTTTCTGCCTCTTTTTTTTTTTTTTTTTTTCTGGAGACGTAGTCTAACTCTGTCACCCAGGCTGGAGTGCAATGGCATGATCTCGATTCACTGAGATCTCCACCTCCCAGGTTCAAGCGATTCTCTTGTCTCAGCCTTCCAAGTAGCTGGAATTACAGGCATGCGCCACCAAGCCAGGCTAATTTTGTATTTTTAGCAGAGACGGGGCTTCACTATGTTGGTCAGGCTGGTCTTGAACTCCTAACCTCAGGTGATCCGCCTGCCTCGGCCTCCGAAAGTGCTGGATTACAGACGTGAGCCACAGTCGGCCAAATTTTTTGGACATTGTTAATCAACTACTGTTTGCCAATAATACAGTTGTATAGGTAAGTTAGTGTCCACTAGAGGGAAGCATATGTTTATGAAAAAACCTTTCAGATTCCTTTGAAAAAGTGAACTGTATGGATAAAAACTTTCCAAATAAAGTAATTTGAAAAGAGAATACCAAATACAAGATTAAGCCTCAGTATTCTACCCTGGGTGTGTATAAGGAAATACACATGTAACTTAACATATGGAAATCCATGACCTCATCAGCCCTTAAACTGCACATCCCAACATCCTTAGGTGTTGTCTATTAGATCAGCAAAAATAACCGTGAAAACTACCCCAGGGCACTGGTTGAGTAAGTGCAATTACACATCATTTATAGCTCTGTTAACTGACTTCTGTGATTTCAGATTTGCAGTAAATAGTGAATAATAAGACAGTTTTGATCCTTTAGCACAAAATTATCAGTTTGGAAATATATGTTCTCGAGGAAAAGCAAAATGAAAGAAACCTAATATAAAGACAGTCCTAAAAATGCCACTTATACTACTGAAAATACTGGACCTGACACCAGTGCCCCAAAATAGGGAGATGGTTAAGCAAGCTATGGATTGCTTAAAAATCACAAATGATACAGCAAGACCCTGTTTTATTGAATCGAAGGTACTGTTGATTTAAACACACACCAGTATTAGATATAAAAAAAGTGTGAAAATGCATCTTAGAATTTATGGAATATATTTGAAATACATGAAAAATTAGTCATTAATAGAAGGAGCTAAACTGGGAGCCAGTTTGTTTCAGCTTCATGAAAACTTTCTATTGCTGTAGAGTGGTAATGCTGCCATCTTTTTGTTTTTATCAGAATCTGCTTTGAAATTAGAGAAAAATATAGCCCATGCTAACTGTGACCAAAAATTTAACTTTTCGGAGTTCAGAACTACGTTGTTTTTTTTTTTCCTTTTTTTTTATTTTTATTTTTTGAGATGGAGTCTTGCTCTGTTGCCCACGCTGCAGTGCAATGGCGCGATCTGGACTCACTGCAACCTTCACCTCCACCTTGGGTTTAAGCCATTCTCCTGCCTCAGCCTCCCAAGTAGCTGGGATTACTGGCACGTGCCACCATGCCCGGCTAATTTTTATATTTTTTAGTAGAGATGAGGTTTTACCATGTTGGCCAGGCTGGCTTCAAACTCCTGACATCAAGTAATCTGCCCTCCTTGGCCTCCCAAAGTGCTACGATTACAGGCATGAGTCACTGCACCCGGCCTAGAACTACATTCTAGTGTTGACTATTCTAGGAAAAATTGGAGAGGTGTTTTTTTTTGTTTTGTTTTGTTTTTTTTTCCCCCAGCTTAGAGGCTATAATAAAGTCAATATTGAATGCAAAGTGAAATTTCTATTGTCTTCTCTTTTTTGCCCTAGTGAGGCCAACTTCTCCAAAGCTCAGATTTTGTCGATTTTGTCAGATATGCTGTTCTTCCATCTGCTCCAGCCTGCATGTTCCCCTGTTTAACCTCCTGCTGGCCTCTGACTTACTTAGGGATAAGGAAGATTAGTTTTTATCTATGACAGCATAATGTTGTGGTTAAAAATACAGATGCTGTGACTAGACTCCCTGGATTAGAATCCTTGCATCGTGACCTTGGACATATTACTTAACTTCTCTGTGCCTTGGTATTTCCATCTATGAAGTCGAGACAGCAATAATCCTATCATAAGGTTGTTATGAGGATTAAGCAGCCTGCTATTAATGAAGTACCAGGAATGAATGCTTAGTAGGTGTACGTAAAATGGAAATATAGTCAGTCTTACCTACATGGATTGAAAATTGGTAAAACAAGGTAGCCTAAATAAAATGTTAAAGAAAAAAGTGATAGGACCTCAAAGCAGAGATATTTAAAATAGGAATTATAGTCACCCCTTAGGATTGGTTCCAGGACCGCCTCCTCTTACTACAATCCAGATAATCAAGTCTCTAAGATGGCCTAGTATTTGCATATAACCTGCCACATCCTCCCATATACTTTAAATCATCTCTAGATTACCTATAATACCTAATATTAGGTTGGTGCACAAGTAATTGTGTCTTTTGCCATTGAAAGTAATGTAAATACTATATAAATAGTTATACTATATTTAAAAAAGAATTCTTTTCTTATTGTTGTATTATTATTACTATTTTTTTTTTTTGAGATGGAGTCTTGCTCTGTCACCCAGACTGGAGTGCAGTGGTGCGATCTCAGCTCATTGCAGCCTCTACCTCCCGGGTTCAAGTGATTCTCCTCTTAGGTTCAAGTGATTCTCCTGCCTCAGCCTCGAAGTAGCTGGGATTACTGGTGCCCGCCATCATGCCCAGCTACTTTTTGTATTTTAATAGAGACGGGGTTTCACCATGTTGCCCAGGCTGGTCTCGAACTCCTGACCTCAGGTGATCTTCCTGCCTTGGCCTCCCAAAGTGCTGGGATTACAGGCATGAGCCACTGCACCTGGCCTTATTTTATTTTTAATTTTATTTGAGACAGAGTTTCACTCTTGTAGCCCAGGCTGGAGTGCAATGGTGTGATCTCGGCTCACTGCAACCTCCCCCTGGCTGGGTTCAGGCGATTCTCCTGCCTCAGCCTCCTGAGTAGCTGGGACTACAGGTGTGCGGCACCATAGCCAGCGAATTTTTTGTATTTTTAGTAGAGACGGGGTTTCTCCATGTTGGGCAGGCTGGTCTCGAACTCCTGACCTCAGGTGATCCACCCACCTTGGCCACCCAAAGTGCTGGGATTACAGGTATGAACTACTGCACCCAGCCTTATTTTTTATTATTACTTTTTTTCCAAAAATTATCCATCCAAGTTGGTTGACTCACAGATGTGGAACCCACAGATATGGAGGGCTAACTGTACTGTTACATTATAGGCACTTTGGAGGGAAAAATACTGTTTAAAAAGGAAGCTTGACATAATTAATTTACTTTTAGCCAAGCTGTTTACCAACAGACTGTTTTGACATATTTCAGGGTGCTGACACCTTTAAGGCAAAAGTTAATATTGAAGTACAGTTGGCTTCAGAACTGGCTATTGCTGCCATTGAAAAAAATGGTGGTGTTGTTACTACAGCCTTCTATGATCCAAGAAGTCTGGGTAAGCTTGTTCCATGGTCATTTTCTTCTTTCTCTCTTTGTCTTATGTTGGCTGCTACTTTTAAATTACTTAGTGAATGGCAAATGTTGGTAGTAGTTTGGATGTAGTATTTGATCTACATCTACCATATGGATTATTATGATTTAAAGAACATAGCATGTTGCTGACACAAATACCAAGGGCAAAAAAGGCTCTCAGCCCCTCCCCTGAACTGTAGAACTGCATCTGCCTGCCTGGCAAATTCTCTTGAATGTGTCTAGCAGGTACCTCAAATGTAGTATGTCTGAAATGTCTCTTTTTTTCTCTCTTTTTTTAAGACAGAGTCTTGCTCTGTCACCCAGGCTGCAGTGCAGTGGCGCGATCTCTGCTCACTGCAATCTCTGCCTCCCAGGTTCAAGCGATTCTCCTGTCTCAGCCACCGGAGTAGTTGGGGTTACAGGTGCCTGCCACCACACCCAGCTAATTTTTATATTTTGGGTAGAGACATATTTCACCATGTTGTCAAAGCTGGTCTCGAACTCTTGACCTCAAGTGATCTGCCCTTCTCAGCCTCCCAAAGTGCTGGGATTACAGGTGTGAGCCACCACACCCAGCCCCTCTTTTCTCTTTTACCTCAGCCTGGCTCATCTTGTAGTCTTCCCTATGTAAGTAAATGACAAGTCCATCCAAAATTTGGAGTCCTGAACTTTTTATTTTATGCCCTAATATATCTTTTGAGTTGTTTCTTCAAACTATCCACATTTGACCACCTCTCCAGCTACTGCCAGTCTGTCCTAACCACTGTCCTCTTGCCTGGATGACTGTGGGCCTTCAGGTGGCCACTCTGTTGTTGCTTCCATCTGCAGTGGAGTGACGTGGCACGAGATTCCTTTTAAAGCATGGACTATCACTCCTTTGCACAAAACCTCCAGTGGTGTCCACGCTGCTCCTACAAGGCTGGCTGTGATCTGCACCAGCTCTTGTCTTTCCTGGTGTTCCCCTGCTCCCTCCGTTCCCTTACTGGCCACCTGCTTTGGATTTCCTTCACACTCCGAGACCTGTGTGCTATGTACTTTCAGCCTCGGCCTCTGCTGTTCCCCCTGCCTGGAGCTTCCCCCACGTGGAATATTCATGGCTTTGGGCCCCATTGTTCCAGGTCTCTGCTTATTAGGAGATCTTTCTTACCTATACTAAAAAAAGAGCATATGTACACACATGCACATGCGTGGTGTACACATGCACACACACACACGCACAGGCACATCCTGTCCCCTTGCCCTGCATTATGTTTGACCTTGGCGGCTATCACCAGCTGACAAAGTATAAGTTCATTTCTCTCTCTCCCCGTTCATTCTTTCTTTCCCATCTCTCAGGATGATGGAGACCTTTTGCTACCTGCTGTATCTCCTGCACATAAAGCGATGCCTGGTATCTAGAAGAGGCTCACTTTAATTTTGTTGAATAAAATAATTGGATTTTTCAAGTTGCAGAGATGACAACCAAATGTAACTTGTTGACTAAATGCTTTACAAAGGATTCTTTGGTGCTTTTACATTCAAATGGGAGTTAAACATTTCCTGGCCAAATTGCATGATTAGAAGAAAATTCTTTGAAAATTAATATATAAAAAGGAAAAAGGGAAGGATTTGTGTTGTCTGTATGTAGAGTTTGAAACAAATAACTACCATTTCCTTTTTCCCATAATTGAAAGCTTCTTAAAAATATTCATCAAAGACTGGGCGCAGTGGCTCATGCCTGTAATCCCAGCACTTTTGGAGGCCGAGGTGGGTGGATCACATGAAGTCAGGAGTTGTAGACCAGCCTGGCCAACATGGTGAAACCCCATCTCTACTAAACATACAAAAATTAGTGGGGTGTGGTGGCGGGCGCATGGAATCCCAGCCACTCGGGAAGCTAAGGTGGGAGAATCCCTTGAACCTGGGAGCAGAGGTTGTAGTGGGCTGAGATTGCGCCGCTACACTCCAGGCTGGGTGACAGAGTGAGACTGTCTCAAAAAAAAAAAAAAAAAAATTCGCCAACGTGGTGATTCCATTTTCCCTCTTGTTTATTATAGATGAGCATCTTTTCTTATTTTGGTCCGTCACTCAGTTTTTAGGGTGAGCTGCCTCAGATACGAAAACCAGTATTTTTCTTTAAAAGAGTCACAGACATTTTGGAAGGACTTTGCATTAGTGTGTTTTTCAGTCATTGTTACCACAGAATGTGGTGGTGGCGTTCGTTCTCTAGCCAGATGCCCTCCGCCACCCTGAGCTGGCATCTTCTGAGGCACCCTCAGCCTTGATGCTCTTGTGCGTGGCTCTCTCCAGCAGCTCTGCGGGTTGTCCCAGGAGCTTTTTGTTAAAAAAGTAATAAAACAAATCCAATCACAGGTTTATCACTTAGTAATTTTGGCTCTGAATAATTTACTTCGTTGTACTTTAGTTTTCCAAGTTATAGAAAATTTTTAATTTTTTTTGCACCATGGTCTCACTCTGTCACCCAGGCTGGAATGTAGTGGTGTGATCAAGACTGACTGCAACCTCCAACTCGTGGGCTCAAGTGATCCTCCCACCTCAGCCTCATGAGTAGCTGGGACTACAGGTGTGTGCCACCATGCCTGGCTAATTTGATTTTTATAAAGATGGGGGTCTCACTGTGTTGCCCATGCTGGTCTCAAACTCCTGGTTTCAAGTGATCCTTCTGCCTCAGCCTCCCAAAGTGGTGGGATTATGGGTGTCAGCCACCATGCCGGGCCAGAAATTTTTTTTTTTCTCTTTTTGTTTGAGATGGTCTTGCTCTCTCAGGCTAGAGTGCAGTTCCACTCACTGCAACCTCAAACTCCTGGGCTCAAATCCTCCCACCTAGGCTCCCTGAGTAACTGGGACTACAGGTGCCCGTCACCACGCTAATTTTTTTTGTTTTATGTTTTGTAGAGATGAGGTCTCACTATGTTGCTCAGGCTGGTCTTGAACTTGTGGGCTCAAGCAATTCTCCTACCTCCCAAGGTGCTGGCATTAAAAGCATGAGCCATTGTGCCTGGCCTACAAACTTCTTTCTTAAATATATTTTGAAGATACTTTCTTGATGATTCAAGGACATGCAGTATTTACTTACCCTCTGTTGTAGGTGAAATAGGTAGGATGGTTTATCCAGAGCATGACCTGGCTTTAGGTGGCTCTGCTTTCTAATTCTTGGTCTTGACCCTTAGCAAATAGCTTCCAGTTCTCATTTCTGTGAGTGGCCTGCCTGGAGTACCTCTTAATCGCCATTTCTCATTTGCCCTGTTTGGAGATACTGCTAGGTAATGCAGTATGTTAGAGCTGTATAAAACAGCTGTCATATTCTTGCATTCAGCAAACAGCCAGTGGCTAGTGTTTGCTAGATACTGTTCCAGCTGATGGAGAGGCGGTAGTGCAAGAGTTGAAAGTCCCTTCCTGGCCGGGCGCAGTGGCCTCACGCCTGTAATCCCAGCACTTTGGGAGGCCAAGTCAGGTGAATCACCTGAGTTCAGGAGTTCGAGATCAGCCTGGCCAACATGGCAAAACCCCATCTCTACTAAAAATACAAAAATTAGCTGAGCATGGTGGTGCATTCCTGTAATCCCAGCTACTTGGGAGGTTGAGGCAGGAGAATCACTTGAGTCTGGGAGGTGGAGGTTGCAGTGAGCCGAGATCATGCCACAATACTCTAGCCTGGGTGACAGAGCGAGACTTTGTCTCAAAAAAAAAAAAAAAAAAATCCCTCCCTTCACAGAGCTTATGCCTTGGTGGGTGATAGTTAACATCTGTCTCATTGTATACCAAACACTATACATGTGTGAATGGATTCCATAGATTAAATCAGGTAAACTTTGTAAGTGCTCTGTGACATATGTACTATTATTTTAAGGTTCTCAGTAATTTCCTTAGTACTGTTTTGATTTCTGTAACCGGCTTTGGTTAAGGGTGCATTGCTAACACATGATGAGTAGAGTGTCAGTTGTATTCGTACAGTTATCTATTTGTGTAATTGTTTTCTAAGCTATCTAAAGGCCCTCTGGCATCTGTGATATCTTGTGCGTAGGCCTTTTTTTCACTCTCACTTTCAGAACACATGTCTCGGGTACTTTAAAATGTTTAAAAACAGAACTGGGGCTATGCAGCATTCCTTGGTTCGTTTCACATAAAATTTCTTCGCCTGCTCTTTGGTTAAGATAACTCATTTTAGTAAAATTGGTTTTCCAGAAATCTTAATACTTCTTCTTAATTTCTAAACAAGATTCATATAAGCATTTTTGGAGTCTTCATGGTTCTTTGACTTGCCATTTGGACACCTCAGTTTTCTGTTTTAGGACTTCCTACTAGTGGTATGGGCAGCAGGACTCCATCTTGCTCTAACACACTGTAGACAGTATGCCATAAAAATGTTTTGTGTTTTAACATGGGGCTTAAGTACAATGTTACCAACGTTTAGAAATTCATTAATCATTGGTAACCCCGGGGAGTAACTTTGCCTCTCAAGATGCAAACTATTGAAAATGAAGCATTTCCATTTGCTTACGTAAGACAAGCATATATAATAAAAAGTTCTTGGAATTAAGTTCTTATCTCACTAATATTTAAAAATTAATAATTGGCTGGGTATGGTTGCTCATGCCTATAATCCCAGCACTTTGGGAGGCCCAGGTGAGTGGATCACCTGAGGTCAAGAGTCCTAGACCAGCCTGACAACATGGTGAAACCTGTCTTTAGTAAAAATACGAAATGATCTGGGCACGGTGGCACATGCCTGTAATCCCAGCTACTCGGGAGACTGAGGCAGGGGAATTGCTTGAACCCGTGAGGCAGAGGTTGCAGTGAGCCGAGATGGTGCCATTGCACTCCAGCCTGGGCAACAAGAGTGAAACTCCATCTCAAAAATAAATAAATAAAAATTAATAATCAAGAGCAACTCTGTAACATCTCTTTGTTACAGAGTTACATCTCTATGTTGGAGCTACATCTCTAGATATGTCTATGAGCTAATATTTGCATCTCACTTTTTAAATTTAAATTTTCTTTTAGACATTGTATGCAAACCTGTTCCATTCTTTCTTCGTGGACAACCCATTCCAAAAAGAATGCTTCCACCAGAAGAACTGGTGCCATATTACACTGATGCAAAGAATCGTGGGTACCTGGCAGATCCTGCCAAATTTCCTGAAGCACGACTTGAACTTGCCAGGAAGTATGGTTATATCTTACCTGATATCACTAAAGATGAACTCTTCAAAATGCTCTGTACTAGGAAGGATCCAAGACAGATTTTCTTTGGTCTTGCTCCAGGATGGGTGGTGAATATGACCGATAAGAAAATCCTAAAACCTACAGATGAAAATCTTCTTAAGTATTATAGCTCATGAATTCCTGCCCAAGAAAGCAGAGTTGTTAAAGAGTACTGGAATAGGGGCTGAAGGATCTATAGTCCTCATTGCATTTCCTTATGTATAACTTTCCAGATGGTGGTGTTACTTTTCACTGTACTCATATGTCTCATTTTCATCTAAAATTAAAATGGCAGGAAACAAGGACTGCATAGAGAAAGTGAGTCTGTGTGGGTTCTGTCTCAAAGATATAAACTCCCTGATTGTCTATGGAAGGAAAATGACAACTATTTTAGAATATTTCTAGTTTGTTTTTTCAATGATATTTTCATCCAGACCTTGTTACTGTTACAGACCAGAATGAATGCACAAGTGGAATGGGATTGACCTGTAGGCCTGCTCTGCCAAGATGAGAGCATATGGAATGAGTTGGTGACCCCTCTCTTAATCTGTAGCCTCAGGGAAACATGGCTACCCAGTGTCAAGATGGTAAACCCTCAACTCGAAGAGTAAGATCAGGACGTATGCTTAAGGTGTAAGGCTGAGGAGTAGCTGGTAGGCAGTATGTTTGCCAGCGACATTGAATGTGAGAGAAACAAAAATTACAAGTCAATTTGTTTTCTCAATTCTGTGGTAAAAGTGTTACAGGCAGGCCTTTGTTCTTAGAGCCCCCAAGATGGTGGCGGCCACTCCCAAGATGGCAGCAAGCCTTCTCCGACCTGGGGTTCTTGGCCTCACAGATTCCAAGGAATGGAACCTTGGGCCATGTGGTGAGTGTTACAGCTCTATTAGAAGCCATGGGTCATGGAAGAGAACTGTGGAACCCAGTGACTAATGTTCAGCTCGATTAGGATGAACCTGGGGCCCTTAGCCATGCAGGAACAATGGTGAGCCTCTAGCCCGATCGGGAGCAGCAGTGGGCACCTCGCTGGATCAGAAGCACAGTTGACACCCTGCCAGATCCAGAGGGGTGGAAGTCAATGGTGGGTCTGGGACGGCGGTGAACAGCAGTGGAGGAAGCGAGCAAAAGCTCAGCTCGAGCTGTAACAAACACAGACCAGAAGAGTGTGCAGTTGCAAGGCTTAACAGAATGAAAACAGAGCTCCCATGTAATGGGAGGTGACCCAAAGGGAGTTGCCCACTTGCTGCTTGAATGCCTGGATTTATATCCTGATCATTGTCCCTCCCCGTGTACTCTCAGGCGATACATGATTTGACTATTTCTTTACCTCCCGCTCTTAACCTAATTTGTATTTTAGTGAGCCCTCTTTGCTACCTGATTGGTCAGGTGTGAGCTGAGTTACAAGCCTCATGTTTAAAGGTAGGTGCCGTCACCTTCCCCAGCTAGGCTTAGGAATTCCTAGTCGGCCTAGGAAATCCAGCGAGTCCTGTCTGTCAAAAGTAGACAACCATGAGTAAGCCATTAACATATTTTTCTTGAAGAAGGTAGGTGTTCTAATATTAATTGATATACTTTTACTTATCTCAGACATTGGAAACCTGTATCTTTCAGTCATTACAAATGATTTTGAAAAAATGATTCAAATATTATATGAGCAATACAAACAATTGATAACGTGAAAATTAAGCTTAGTTAATGTAAAAGATTCAGCAGTTAGTAAGTTGTTTTTTTTTTTTTTTTGAGGCAGTCTCCCTCTGTTGCCCAGGATGGAGTGCAGTGATGCAATCTTGGCTTACTGTAACCTCTGCCTCCTGGGCTCAAGGGAGCAGTTAGTTAGATTACTTAGCTTCTGAAAGATACTTTATATTCAAATCATATGAAACCTTAATTTACATTGAGCAATTAAAGATTGATCTTGAATAATTCATAATTCTTCCACAGTAGGAATAAAATGATTCCTGGCTATTTTCTTAAAAATAAAAAAATTTGAAAACCTCGACAATGCAATATTTGTTTTGTTTGCTTATCGATCTCATATATTGCTGTTCTGAGATTCAATTTACAAAATAATTTATGTACCAAGTTTATCTTTCAATTTTTTTTTTTTGTTTTTTTGAAACGGAGTTTCTCTTTTGTTGCCCAGGCTGGAGAGTAATGGCATGATCTCTCAGCTGACTGCAACCTCTGCCTTCTGAGTTCAAGCGATTCTCCTGCCTCAGCCTCTTGAGTAGCTGGGATTATGGGCATGTGCCACCACGCCCAGCTAATTTTTGTATTTTTAGTAGAGACAGGGTTTTGCCGTGTTGGCCAGGCTGGTCTCGAACTCCTGACCTCAGGTGATATACCTGCCTTGGCCTTGCAAAGTGCTGGGATTACAGGCGTGAGCCACAGTGCCCGGCCTCTTTTAATTTTTATCCAGGATTATGTAATTGACTTGTTATTAAACCATTCCTTAGAACCTAGGACTTGTAAAGAATCATGACTGGGACCATCTTCTTTTTTTTGTTGTTGTTGCGGGGGTGGGGAACAGAGTTTTGTTCTTTTTGCCCAGGCTGGAGTGCAATGACGTGATCTCAGCTCACTGCAACCTTGCAACCTCCGCCTCCTGGGTTCAAACGATTCTCCTGCCTCAGCCTCCCGAGTAGCCGGGATTACAGGTGCCTGCCACCACACCTGGCTAATGTTTTGTATTTTTAGTAGAGATGGTGTTTCACCATGTTGGCCAGGCTGGTCTGGAACTCTTCACCTCAGGTGATCTGCCTTGGCCTCCCAAAGTGCTAGGATTTCAGGCGTGAGCCACCATGCCCAGCCGACTATCTTCTATGGTAACATGAAATCCTGTGAATTTCAAATGATAGGCAAAAGTTTTGAAACATGCTTTTATTTTTCAGATACCCAACTGATGGAATTGGTGTGTTAGTGCTCATTTTGGCTCCATTGATAGGATCCCCAAATCACAGTGCTTGAATGAGATAGTTTATTTTTCTCTCGCGCATGAAGAGCTGCGATCAGTTGAGGGCTGGTTGCTGGATCTGCTCCACAAAGTCTCAACCTGAGGCACCCTCATTCCTAGAGATGCTCATTTTCATGATCCAAGTGGGCAAAGAGCAAGCCTGCTTTTCCTAAGGAAGGTTCCACACAAAACCCTTGTTATGTACCATTGGCCAGAACTTGGAATGCAGTCCCATTATTTTGAAGGGTGTTGAAGCCTTTGGCCACTTCTGAGCTGAACTGAAAAATTCTATCATGATGGGTGCATAAGAGAGTAGATGTATTAGACAACCAGCAAGGGAATTGTCACCTGTGTTGGTATTGAAACCTCAGCTCTGAAGTTAATTGACTCAACATTAGACAAACACAGGAAAAGTGCAAAATTATTTAATTCTATACCATCTGGAATGCTAGGTTCCGTAAGTTATATAATAGCCAATAAATTGATTATTAATCTTGATTTACAAAGTATTTTTGAAGAGTGATGATGTCAAGAGGCATTTGAACCACAGGACTCCATCTTGAATAGGGGGCTGGGTAAAAGACCTCTAGGCTGCATTCCCAGGTGGTTAGGCATTCTTAATCACAGGATGAGATAGGAAGTTGGCACGAGGTTCAGGTCACAAAGACCTTGCTGATAAAACAGGTTGTGGTGAAGATGTCAGCAAAATCCCACCGAAACCAAGATGATGAGAGTGACCTCTGGTCGTCTCTACTGCTCTTTATACACTAATTATAATGTATTAGCATGTGCTAAAAGATACTCCCACTACGCCGTGACAGTTTACAAATGCCATGGAAACGTCAGGAAGTTACCCTATATGGTCTAAAAAGGGGAGGAACCCTCAGTTCTGGGAATTGGCCACCCCTTTCCCAGAAAACTCATGAATAATCCACCCCTTGGTTAGCATATAATCAACAACCATAAAAACAGCTAACCAGCGGCCCATGCTGCTACTCTGCGTATGGAGTAGCCACTCTCTTATTCCTTTATTATTATTATTACTATTTTTGAGATGGAGTCTTGTTCTGTTGCCCAAGCTGGAATGCAGGGGCGCAAACGGCTCACTGCAATCTCCGCCTCCCAGGTTCAAGCAATTCTCCTGCCTCAGCGTGCTGAGTAGCTGGGACTACAGGCGCCCACCACCATGCCCGGGTAATTTTTTGTATTTTTAGTAGAGACGGGATTTCACCATGTTAGCCAGGATGGTCTTGATCTCCTGGCCTTGTGATCCGCCCACCTCGGCCTCCCAGAGTGCTGGGATTACAGGCGTGAACCACCGTGCCCAGCCTCCTTTCTTAATAAATTTGCTTTCACTTTATGGACTCACCCCAAATTCTTGCCCAAGACTCAAGAACCTCTTGGGGTCTGGATCGCGACCCCTTTCCCGTAACAATGACAGAGCACAGGAAACTATCTGAGAAGAAGCATTCACTTTTTTCTATGCCTGCTTTTAGTAGACATTTTTAACAATAAAGCCATCTTCCTATGTTAGATGTTTTAAAAGTCATATTTGAATATAACATGGAGGAAAAGAGAGGATAAGATACAGAGAAGGTTGCTAAGAAAAGTGCCAAGGTACAAAGAATGTGCTTTTGGCCAGGCATGGTGGCTCATGCCTGTAATCCCAGCACTTTGGAAGGCAGAGGTAGGTGGATCACCTGAGGTCAGGGGTTTGAGACCAGCCTGGCCAACATGGTGAAACCCTGTCTCTACTAAAAATACAAAAAAATTAGGCAGGCGAGGTGTCAGGTGCCTATAATCCCAGCTACTTTGGGAGGTTGAAGTGAGAGAATCGAGCTTGGGAGACGGAGGTTGCAGTGAGCTGAGATTTTTTTTAAAAAAAAAGAATTCTTAGAATACAGTGAGATGAAGATAAAAAAAAAATAGTGAAATGCCGGGAACTCTGTGTTATCAGGCCCGAGGGCCTCTTCTGTCTTTGTCAAGGGAAGGGCTCACCTTCTCTCCTTTCATACAACACATTTTCTGAGTATTTATTAGTGGGGTATTTAAACTGCGCTCCCTTAAGCCATTTAAAATGGAATCCATTAGACAAATCACTTCATCTTTTAGACTGTAAAATATAGTGACAAGCTTTGTAAAATAGGACTGTGTAAAATGACCTCCAAAGTCTGTTGTAATACAGTGATGATAAAGATGTTCCCTTGGGCTGAGGAAAACTTTGACTTCAATCTATTTGCATAGAAATGAACTTCCTTAAATTTTAACACATCCTGTGTTCTGTATTCGTGTAAGAGGTTCCATTTTTTTCATATCAGAGTGTACTGGCTTTGCTCTAGCTAAGTTACTGCCTTGCCTTATTTGTGCTGCAGGAGGTTTTCCTTTTGTGATTCAGTTCACAATTGTACATTTGCAGGGGCTGGTACTACCTCAACAGGAAAGGTTCTTAATGGGGAACCAGGGAGGAAGTTAGTCACCTAAAGATAGACTGCACAGGCAACAGCCTTCCAAGCTCAGAATGACCCTTGGGTTCCCTCCCCCATCCTCCAAGTAGAATGACTACACTACCCTGACAACAGTTATGAAAGGGAAGAGACAGTCAAACATTAGACTTACTTCACTGTGGTTGTCTTAGGTGGCCTACAGGTGAAAGGAAATTGGGATAGAATGATAAAGGGAAGAACGAAAACAGGAAACAGATGTCTGGTTATGAATAATGCTCAGATAGTACTTATGCAGTGAGCATGGGCTTAGTCACAAACAGCTGTATCCTGGTCTCAATATTAGAATTGTGCAGATAAGGTCTCAGCCAAAATAGGCACGTTCCGCAAAATCCGTCCATTCTATTTCATAAAGTTAATCCTCAAATTGCTGTATAACCGGGAGACTCAAGTTTGTTTTAACTACACAGCAACACTGGGCTCTATGATGGTGATATACCATGGCCCTTCTGCTGTGTACAAGGATAATGGGGCAGAGAATGTGCTAGCAGATGGTATTGTTATCTTGTTAAGGGTTCATATCACTTGGAAATCTCAGAATAAAAGTAAGAATGCTTAAGTCTAGATTTTAGTCCTCTCATGGTATGTGGCTTCCAGTATACATGGCTAGTTTGCATCCAATCCATTGAGTTAATATGGATTTAAATTTTTTTTTTTTTTTTTTGAGACAGAGTCTCACTCTATCGCCCAGGCTGGAGTGCAGTGGCACGATCTTGGCTTACTGCAATCTCTGCATTCCAGGTTCACGCCATTCTCCTGCTTCAGCCTCCCAATAGCTGGGACTACAGGTGCCCGCCACCATGCCCGGCTAATTTTTTGTATTTTTTTAGTGGAGATGGGGTTTCACCATGTTAGCCCGGATGGTCTCCATCTCCTGACCTCATGATTCACCCACCTCTGCCTCCCAAAGTGCTGGGATTAAAGGCATGAGCCACCATACTCGGCCTAAAATATTTTTTAACTCCTTAGAGAAATAATTGCTAGGGATTTCTTGTCTATTGAGTTCCTGGGTTTTCTTTTTAAAAAAAATGCTACTCTCTATTCTTTGACAATGAGAGTGGCTCTACCATAGCCGGGGAAGATGTCAGATAACAGCAGTGTAACCCAATTTAGTTGGTGTCAGAGAATAAAGTGCGCTCTCTGATGTTAATACAGATCCCAGAATGGCTGCATTTTGATGCTTTACTGAAGAGACACAGCATGGTTGAAGTAGCACAGCTTCCCTGTCACCAAACCTGGATTTGAATCCAGGCTCTGACAGCAGCTGTGTGACCTTGGGCATATCACATAACTGCTGTGCTGTCATCTATCTCACATGTGAAATGGAGATAATCATACCCACCTCTGTGCTTCTGTGTTTGGGAGACTCAGTGAGGTTATTTGTGGGGAGACATGAAGCTCAGCCAGTTTGCAGAACCACCTGGAGCAGTTTACTCGGGCTCAGACGCCAAGACTAGCTGTGTGACCTTGATATGTTACTTAACGTCTCTGCCTCAGTCTCACCATCTGAAAAATGGGGGATGATGAATCCTAATGCATATGGTTATGAGGACTGAAAGAAGTCAATATTTGAAAAGCACTTACCATAATGCCTGACACATAAGTGCCTCTGTAAAGTGTTCACAAATCAAGTTTTGTTTTTTTGTTGTTTGTTTTGGACAGAGTCTCATTCTGTCGCCAGGCTGGAGTGCAGTGGTGTGATCTCAGCTCTCTGCAACCTCCGCCTCCCAGGTTCAAGCAATTCTCCTGCCTCAGCCTCCCGAGTAGCTGGGATTACAGGCACATGCCACCACACCTGTCTAATTTTATATTTTTAGTAGAGACAGGGTTTCACCATGTTGGTCAGGCTGGTCTTGAACTGACCTCAGGTGATCCACGTGCCTCAGCCTACCAAAGTGCAGGGATTACAGGCTTGAGCCACCACACTGAACCTCAGTTGGCATAATGTTTTGAAAGTTATCCATGTGGTGGCATGTTCCACTACCTCATTCTTTTTTATGGCCAACTAGCTTTCCATAGCGTGGAGTGTTTATGCATTCATCAGTTGGTGGACATGGGGTTGTTTCCATGGTGAGGCTATTATAAATAACGCTACTGTAAACATATGTTTGCAAGTCGTTATGTGAACATACGTTTTTATTTCTCTTGGGAAGATACTTAGCAGTGGAATTGCTGAGTAGATTAGCAAATTTATGTTTAACTTTTTTTTTTTTTTTTTGAGACAGTGTCTGACTATCACCCAGGCTGGAGTGCAGTGGCACCATCTTGGCTCACCACAACCTCTGCCTCTCGAGTTCAAGCAATTCTCGTGTCTCAGTTTCCTGAGTCCCTGGGATTACAGGTGTGCGCCACATGGCCCAGGTAATTTTTTTTGTATTTTTAGTAGAAACAGGGTTTCACTATGTTGCCCAGGCTGGTCTCCAACTCCTGGCCTCAAGTGATCCACCTGCCTCAGCCTCCCAAAGTGCTGGGATTACAGGTGTGAGCCACCATGCCAGGCCCATATTTGACTTTTAAGGAAACTGCCAAATTGTTTTCCAAAGTGGCTGCACCATGTTACTCCCCGAGCAGCAATGAGTGTTTCTGTTTCTTACATCCTTGCCAACATTTATTATTATCTGCATTTTTGATGATAACCATTCTAGTGGGTGTGAAATGGCATCTCATTGTGGGTTTGATTTGCATTTCACTAATAATGATGTGGAACATGTGGAACGAGAATAGCTTCTTGCCATTTGTATGTAAGAGACTTCATATTCTTCTATGTACTTGAAATTTTATAAAGATAATTATGATGATTATTGAGCATCCATATATGTAGGACATTTTAAAAGCTTTATCTGTTCATTTTATTTAATCCTCACCAGACCCTTTTATTTATGCCATTTTATAGGTGAAAAAAACTGAGGCACAGAGAGGTCAAGTATTTAGTATGAGGACATCTAGCTTGAAAGAAGTATTAGGGCTAAGATTTAAACCCAAGTCAACTGGCTCCAGAGACAATGTTCTTTTTCTCTCTTTTTTTTTGAGACAAAGTTTTGCTCTTGTTGCCCAGGCTGGAGTGCAGTGGCACGATCTCTGCTCACTGCAACCTCTGCTTCCCGGGTTCAAGCGATTCTCCTGTCTCAGCCTCCCAAGTAGCTGGGATTACAGGCGTCTGCCACCACCCCTGCCTAATTTTGTATTTTTAGTGGAGACGGGGGTTTCACCTTGTTGGTCAGGCTGGTCTCGAACTCCTGACCTCAGGTTATCCACCTGCCTCAGCCTCCCAAAGTGCTGGGATTACAGGCACAAGCCACTGTACCTGGCCTATGTTCTTGGATACTAGACAAACAGTTGTTACGTACACATATTACATTAAAATGATTTAAATGTTTTCATTATGGTAACATTTACATAACATAAAATGTATCATTTCAACCATTTGTAAGTGTACATTAAGTGGCTTTAAGTGCATGCTATATATTAAGTGCATTCACAAGGTTATGCAACAATCACCACTATCAATTTCCAGAACTTTTTCATCATTCCAAACCTAAGCTCCATGCAATTAAACAGTAACTCTCCATTTTCTCCTGCCCCAGCCCCTGGTAACTATTATTCTACTTTCTGTCTATGAATTTGCCTATTCTATCTACCTCATATAAGTGGCCCCACACAATATTTGTCGTTTTGTGTCTGGCCTATTTTACCTAGTTCATATGGTTCATCCATAAGACAGCATGTATCAAAATTTCATTCTTAAATTAAAAAAAATTTTAATTATGGTACAATACATCTCACAAGGCCGGATGTGGTGGCTCACGCCTATAATCCTAGCACTTTGGGAGGCTGAGGCAGGCAGATTACCTGAGGTCAGGAGTTCGAAACCAGCCTGGTCAACATGACAAAACCCTGTCTTCGACTATCAATACAAAAATTATCTGGGCATGGTGGTGGGCGTCTGTTATCCCAGCTACTTGGGAGGCTGAGGCAGGAAAATTGCTTGGACCTGGGAGGTGGACGTTGCAGTGAGCCAAGATCGAACCACTGCACTCCAGCCTGAGAGACAGAGGGAGACTCTGTCTCAAAACAAACAAAATCACACAAAAAAATACCATCTTAACCATTTTTAAGTGTGCAATTCAATAGTGTTAAGTATGTTCACACTGTCATGCAGCAGATATCTAGAACTTTTTCATCTTGCAAGATGGAAACTCTATACCCCTTTAAACAAACAACTCCGTATTTCTTTTCTTTTTCTTTCTTTCTTTCTTTTTCTTTTCTTTTTTCTTTCTTTCTTTTTTTTTTTTTGAGATGGAGTCTTGTCTTGTTGCCCAGGCTGGAGTGCAATGGCAAGATTTCGGCTCACTGCAACCTCCATCCCCCGGTTTAAGTGATTCTCTGGCCTCAGCCTCCTGGTAGCTGAGATTACAGGTGCCTGCCACCATGCCCAGCTAATTTTTTGTATTTTTAGTAGAGACGGGGTTTCAACATGTTGGCCAGGCTGGTCTCGAACTCTTGACCTTGGGTAATCCACCTGCCTCGGCCTCCCAAAGTGCTGGAATTACAGGTGTGAACCACTGCCCCGCCAACAACTCCCTATTTCTTTCTCCCCTCCCCAAGCCCCTGGCAACCACCATTCCTCTTTCCTTTTCAATGAGTTTGACTACTCTAGATACCTTATTTAAGTGGAATCTTAAGTATTTGTCCTTCAGTGACTGGCTTATTTCATTTAGCATAATGTTCTCATGCTTCATTCATCTTGAGCACGTGTCAGAATTTCCTTCCGTTTTAAGAATGAATAGTATTCCATCGTGTGTATATACCAGATTCTGTTTATTCACTCCTCTGTTGAGGGACATTTGGGTTGTTTCCATCTTTTGGCTGCTGTAGTTGATGTTGCTCTGAACATTGGTTTCAAGTTTGAGTTCTTGCTTTTTTTTTTTTTTTTTTGAGACAGAGTCTCACTCTGTCACCCCGGGCTGGAGTGCAGTGGCGCGATCTCGGCTCGCTGCAACCTCCTGCTTCCAGGTTCAAGCGATTCTCCTACCTCAGCCTCCCGAGTAACTGGGATTACAGGTGTGTGCCGCCATGCCCGGCTGATATTTTCTGTGTTTTTCCAGTAGAGATAGGGTTTGACCATGTTGGCCAGGCTGGTCTCGAACTAATAACCTCAGGTGATCCCCCTGACTCGGCCTCCCAAAATGCTGGGATTACAGGCATGAGCCACTGCACCTGGCCATGAGTTCTTGCTTTCAATTCTTTTGGGTATATACCTAGGAGTGGAATTGCTGGGTCATATGGTTATTCTATGTTTGAACTTTTTTTTTTTTTGAGATGAAGTCTTGCTCTGTTGCCCAGGCTGGAGTGCAGTGGCTCGATCTCAGCTCACTGCAACCTCTGCTTTCCAAGTTCAAGCAATTCTCTTGGCTCAGCCTTCAGAGCAGCTGGGATTACAGGTGCGTGCCACCACACCTGGCTAATTTTTGTATATTTATTAGAGACAGGGCCTCACCCTGTTGGCCAGGCTGATCTCCAACTCCTGACCTCAGATTATCCGCCCTGCTTGGCCTACAAGGCACTGTGCAAATAATTTTCAAATATTTATTTGATTAATCATTCCAAGGCTTAATTGTTTATTGAGTACCTCCTAAGTCCCAAACCCTGGATCTACCATGGTGAGTAAAAGATGTGGTCTTTGCCCTCATGCAGTTGATAGTCTAAAAACAGAGTTTTCATGCAAATGAATATAAAATTCCAATGAAGATAAGTGTTGGAAATGGTGTTTATGTGAGACATGACTGCATACAAGAAGGTAATCTGATTTAGTATGTGAAATCAGGGAAGACTTCCTTGAGAAGTGACAAAACGAGGGTTAAGAGTGAGCCCAGTGAGGCGATGAGAGCAATCCTGTGCAAAGGGAGCAGCATGCGTCAAGACGCTGTGCCTGAAGGAAGCATTGCATTACAGAGATTTCAAAGACCTTTTTGGAACAAAAAGCAAAGAAAGGCTGTAGGAAACGAGGTAAAAGATAGACATTGCAGAGAATATGTGTTCTTCATTTCATTTACACAGAAGTTTTTTAAACACTGAGGTGAAATTCATATACCATAAAGTTGACAACTGAAAACAATTCAGCGGAATGTCATACATTCTCAGTGTTGTGCAACCACCTCCTCCATCTAGTTCCAAAGCATTTCATCACTCCAAAAGGAAACTAATACCCATTAAGCAGTCTGTGTTCATCTCTCCCTGTCCCCAGCCCCTGGGAATTAATAATCTGCTCTCTTTCTCTTTTTTTTTGGAGACGGAGTTTCACTCTTGTCACCCAGGCTGAAGTGCAATGGTGTGATCTCAGCTCACTGCAACCTCTGCCTCCTGGGTTCAAGTGATTCTCCTGCCTCAGCCTCCCGAGTAGCTGGGATTACAGGTGTGTCCCACCACACCCAGCTAATTTTTGTATTATTAGTAGAGACTGAGTTTCACCATGTTGGCTAATTTGGTCTTGAACTCCTGACCTCAGATGATCCACCTGCCTCAGCCTCCCAAAGTGCTGGGATTATAGGCATGAGCCACCACTCCCGGCCTATTAATCTGCTTTCTATCTCTATAGACTTATCTATTTTGGATATGTCATGCAAATGAAATCATACAATATGTGGTCTTTTGTGTCTGGCTTCCTTCACTTAATATATTTTCAATGTTCATCCGATGTTGTAGCATGAACCAGTACTTCATTCCTTTTGATGGCTAAATAATATTCCATTGCATGTATGTATCACATCTGTTTATTCACTCATTTGTTGATGAACATTTGGCCTGTTTCTACCTTTGAGTTACTGTGAATAAAGCTGCTGTGAACATTAGAGTGCAAGAATTTGAGTCCCCGGTTTCAGTTCTCTAGGGTATGTGCTTGGGAATGGAATTACATTGTGATATGGTTTGGCTGTTTCCCCCCAAAATCTCAACTTGAATTGTATATCCCAAAATTCCCATGTGTTGTGGGAGGAACCTAGGGGGAGGTAATTGAATCATGGGGTCCAGTCTTTCCCATGCTATTCTCATTATAGTGAATAAGTCTCACACGATCAGATGGGTTTATCAGGGGTTTCTGCTTTTGCTTCTTCCTCATTTTTCTCTTGTGGCCACCACGTAAAAAGTGCCTTTCACCTCCTGCCATGATTCTGAGGCCTCCCCAGCCATGTGGAACTATTAAGTCCAATTAAACCTGTTTTTCTTCCCACTCTTGGGTATGTCTTTATTAGCCCCATGAAAATGGACTGATATAGTAAATTGGTACCAGTAGAGTGGGGCGTTGCTGAAAAGATAGCTGAAAATGTGGAAGCGACTTTGGAACTGGGTAACAGGGAGAGACTGGAACAGTTTGGAGGGTTCAGAAGATTGGAAAATGTGGGAAAGTTTGGAACCTCCTAGAGACTTGTTGAATGGCTTTGACAAAAATGCTGATAGTTATATGAACAATAAGGTCTGGGCTGATGTGGTCTGATGGAGATAAGGAACTTGTTGGGAACTGGAGCAAAGGTGACTCTTGTTATATTTTAGCAAAGAGACTGGCGGCATTTTGCCCCTGCCTGAGAGATTCGTGGAACTTTGAACTTGAAAGAGATAATTTAGGGTATGTGGTAGAAGAAATTTCTAAACAGCAAAGCATTCAAAAGGTACCTTGGGTACTGTTAAAAGCATTCCATTTTAAAAATGAAACAATATAAAAGTTCAGAAAATTTGCAGCCTGATGATGTAGAAAAGAAAAACCCATTTTTTGAGGATAAATTCAAGCTGGCTGCAGAAATTTGCATATGTAGCAAGGAGCCTAATGTTAATCCTCAAGACCATGGGGAAAATGTCTCCAGGCCATGTCAGAGACCTTCATAACAGCCGCTCCCATCACAGGCTGGAGGCCCAGGAGGAAAAAGTGGTTTTGTGGGCCAGGCCCAGTGTTCCTGTGCTGTGTGCAGCCTAGGGACTTGGTGCCCTGTGTCCCAGCTGCTCCAGCCATGGCTGAAAGGGGCCAACATAGAGTTTGGGCTGTGGCTTCAGAGGGTGAAAGCTCCAAGCCTTGGCAGCTTCCACGTGGTGTTGAGCCTACAGGTGCACAGAAGTCAAGAACTGAGGTTTGGGAACCTCCACCTAGATTTCAGAAGATATATGGAAATGCCGGATGCCCAGGCAAAAGTTTGCTGCAGGAGTGGGGCCCTCATGGAGAACCTCTGCTAGGGCAGTGCGGAAGGGAAATGTGGGATCAGAGCCCCCAGATAGTCCCTCCTGGGTCACTGTCTAGTGGAGCTGTGAGAATAGGGCCACCATCCTCCAGACCCCAGAATGGTAGATCCACCAATAGCTTGCACCATGTGCCTAGAAAAGATGCAGGCACTCAACACCAGCCCATGAAGGCAGCCAGGAGGGAGGCTATACCCTGCAAAGCCACAGGGATGGAGCTGCCCGAGACCATGGGAACCCACCTTTTGCATCAGCGTGACCTGGATGCGAGACCTGGAGTCAGAGGAGATCATTTTGCACCTTTAAAATATAACTGTCCTGCTGGATTTTGGACTTGTGTGGGCCCTGTAATCCCTTTGTTTTGGCCAATTTCTCCCATTTGGAATGGCTGTATTTACCCAATACCTGTATCCCCATTGTATCGAGGAAGTAACTAGCTTGCTTCTGATTTTACAGGCTCATAGGCGGAAGGGACTTGCCTTGTCTCAGATGAGACTTTTGGGTTAATGCTGAAATAAGACTTTGGGGGACTGTTGGGAAGGCATGATTGGTTTTGAAATGTGAGGACATGAGATTTGGAGGGGCCAAGGGTGGAATGATATGGTTTGGCTGTGTCCCTACCAAAATCTCAATTTGAATTGTATTTCCCAGAATTCCCACGTATTGTGGGAGGGACCTAGAGTGGGGTAATTGAATCATGGGGACTGGTCTTTCCTGTCCTATTCTTGCGACAGTGAATAAGTCTCACAAGATCTGACGGGTTTATCAGGGGTTTCTGCTTTTGCTTCTTCCGTAATTTCTCTTGCCACTGCCATGTAAGAAGTGCCTTTTGCCTCCCACCATAATTCCGAGGCCTCCCCAGCCATGTGGAACTGTAAGTCCAATTAAACCTCTTTTTCTTCCCAGTCTCGGGTATGTCTTTATCAGCAGTGTGAAAACAGACTAAAAAACATGGTAATTCCATGTTTAACTTTTTGAGGAACAGCCAAACTGTTTTCCACAGTGGCTGCACCATTTTACACTCCTGCCAGCCACTCCATGAAGGTTCCAATTTTTCCATATCTTTGCCAAAATTTGTTATTGTCTGTCTTTTTGATTGTGGCCTTTCTAGTGGGAGTGAAGTGGTATTTCATTGTGGTTTTGATTTGCATTTCCCTAGTAACTAATGGTATTGATAATCACTTTCATGAACTTTTTTGCCACTTGTATGTTTTCTTTGGAGAAATGTCTTTTCAGGTCCTTTGCCTATTTTAAAATTGTATCATTTGTCTTTTTATTGAATTATAATAGTATTTATGTATTCTGGATACTAGATCCTTATTATATAATTTGCAAATATTTTCTCTCATTCTATGTATTGTCTTTTCACTTTCTTGACAGTGTCTTTTAATAAACAAAAGTTTTTAATTTTGATGAAGTCTAAATTATCTATTTTTTCTTTTTCTTTTTTTTTTTTTTTGCCTATGGTTTTTGTTGTCATATCTAAGTAATGATTACCTAATGCTAAGTCATGCAGATTTACTCCGAGGTCTTAAAATTCTCTGTTTTCTAGCTTTAGTTTTTCATTTGAGCATTTAACACTTTTGAGTTAATGTTTGTATGTGATGTGAGGCAAGAGTCCAACTTTGTTCTTTTGCATGTGGTATCAAGTTGTACCGGCAACATTTACAGAAAAGAAATATTCTGTTCCCATTGAGTTGTCTTGTATCTTTGTTGAAAATCAGTTGGCCATAACTGCCAGTGAGCTATATGTCTAATTTTATATACTTGATGCATAAAGTCTTATACAGTCTTGATTACTGTAGTTTTGTAGTAAGTTTTGAAAATAAGAAATCCTAGGCTTATTCTTCTTTTTCACGATGGTTTTGACTCCTCTGGGCCCCTTGAATTTCCATACAAATTTGAGAATCACCTTGCCAATTTCTGCAAAAATGACAGCTTGCATTTTGATAAAAATTGCTTTAAATTTGTAGATCAATTCAGAGAATATGGCTATTTTAACAATACTAAGTCTTCTAGCCAGACATGGTGGCTCACTTCTGTAATTTCAGCACTTTGGGAGGCCAAAGTGGGAGGATCACTTGAACCCAGGGGTTTGAGACCAGCCTAGGTAACGTAGTGAAACCCTATCTTTACGAAAAAGTAAAAAATTAAAAATTAGCTGGTGGAACATGCCTATAGTCCCAGGTACCCAAGGGACAGGCGGAGGCTAAGGTGGATCCCTTGAGCCCTGGAGGTTGAGGCTGCAGTGAGCCATGATTGTGCCACTGCACTCCAGCTTGAGTGACAAAGTGAGACCATGTCTCAAAAAAAAAAAGTCTTCTAATCCGTGAACATGGGCTATCTCTTATCAGCATGTGGTTTTGTCTTTTATTCTAGTAATTTGGTGTATTACATTGATAGATTTTCAGATATTAAACCAACCTTGCATACCTGGGATAAATTCTACTTGGTCATAGTATATAATCCTCTTTTATATGTTGCTGAATTTGGATTGCTTGTATTTCGTTGAGTTTTGCATGTATCATTTAAAATATATTTGTAGTTTTTTGTGATGTCTTTGGTATCAGTGTTATACTAGGCAAATAGAATGATTTCAAAGTGTTTCCTCTTTTTTTTTTTGAAGAATTTTTGAAGAATTGGCATTAATTCTTCTTTAAATAGTTGGTATAATTCACCAGTGAAGTCATCTGATCCTTGGCTATTCTTTATTTGAAGTTTTGGATTAATAATTCTCTTTACTTGTTATACATCTTTTCAGATTTTCTATTCTTTTTTATTTCTTTTTTCTGTGATTTTCTACTCTTCTTGAGTCTATTTTTGTAGTTTGTGTCTTTCAAGTAATTTATCCATTTCAACTAGGTTATCTAATTTGTTGGCACACAGTTTTTCACAGTGTCCTCTTTATTTTTATTATTTTATTTGATTTTTGAGACAGAAATATGCTGTGTCACCCAGGCTGGAGTGCAGTGGCATGCATCTGGGATCACTGCAACCTCTGCCTCCTGGGTTCCAGCAATCCTTCTGCCTCAGCCTCCCGAGTAGCTGGGACTGCATGCATGCACCACCATGCCCAGATAATTTTTTGTATTTTTAGTAGAGATAGAGTTTCACTATGTTGGTTAGGCTGGTCACAGTGTTCTCTTAAACTCCTTTTATTTATTTTTTGTATTTCTTGAGACAGAGTCTCACTCTGGTTGCCCAGGCTGGAGTGCAGTGGTGCCATCTCAGCTCACTGCAGCCTCAACCTCCTGGACTCAGGTGATCCTCCCACTTTAGCTTCTCAAGTAGCTGGGACTACAGGCAAGCACTACCATGCCTTGCTAATTTTTTGTATTTTTAATAGAGGTGAGGTTTCACAGTGTGGCCCAGGCTGGTCTCAAACTCCTGGACTTAAGCAATCCACCAGCCTCGGCCTCTCATAGTGCTGGGATTACAGGTGTGAGCCACCATGCCAGGCCTCTTATAAGCCTTTTTTATTTTGGGTTGGGACTGTTATCTCATTCATTTCTGATTTAGTCGTTTGCTCTGGATGTGGTAAAAGATACCTTTTATATTACCATAAGAATATTTATAAACCAAAATTTAAAATATTTAAATTTTTTAAAATTTGAGAGAGAGTCTCGCTCTGTCACCCAAGCTGGAGTGCAGTGGTGTAATCTTGGCTCACTGCAACCTCTGCTTCCTGGGTTCAAGCGATTCTCCCGCCTTAGCTTCTCGAGTAGCTGGGATTGCAGGCACATGCCACCACCCCTGGCTAACTTTAGTATTTTTAGTAGAGACGGGGTTTCTCCATGTTAGCCAGGCTGGTCTTGAACTTCTGGCCTCAAGCAATCCGCCTGTCTCGGCCTTCCACAGTGCTGGAATTATAGGCATGAGTCACCATGCTCTCCCCAAAACATTTTTTTTTTGATGTAAAGAAACTTATATTTAAAATAAAAGTAGAATAGTAGATATACTATGTGCAAATGCCATAAATTGACATCTAGTCTGCCAACATAAGGATTCTATACTTTTTTCTTGTGTACTTTCTATAAGTCCTAAACCTTTTCCTTCACAGTGCCTTCTCATATCAAGTAGAGGTTTATGGTTATCTCTCTTCCCTGACTTCAATATTACATTGACATCAAATCATCACTCAACTGATTTTAAGATGAAAGACCACTGGTTTGGAGGGCTAAGATTTATAATGTAGCAGGTGTTATAAACTGCTGACTGTCTTAAATATAACGAGTGACTCTGGCCCAGAGAAATTCCTGGGGAGGCTAGGTCTCCCCAGGTTTATTGCTGCTTCCATGTGTAGGTGGAACAATTCTCAGGAGGGACTGGGTTATTGTTCTGTGTACAGAAGTTGCTGAAGGCAGAGGTAGAAATTTGCTGTCTTGTACAGGGAGATGTGACAGAGAATTTTAGGCCATAGCCCAGTCCAGCCAGCTGTAGCTCAGTGTTGCTGATAGTGAGCCTAGTTCCTCTCTGGAATCGCAGTGGTCAGAATAAAACGAACTCTCTGGCACTGGGAAGGGAGTTATTCTAATGCACACTTATTGCTTCTTATTAATGCCATATGTAGCATCTCTGCAATTTTATTGCATTAACCGGAGAATCAGAAAGTGTTAGCTGCTGCTGGATATTGTCTGAAGTTAGAGAAGCTGCCATTAATATTCCCCTTATGACTCCCCGCTGGCCCCTGCTGTCGAAGCTTCACTGTGGCTTCATTCTCAGGGCATGTGTCTGCCATTGCTGCCTGAGAGCTGATAGCCTGGGACACACTATTGCACACCAAGCGCCTTTGAGCGGGCACTTGTGTTTTTTTCAGAGCCTGACCCAATGGATCAGGCCAGTTCTCAAATGCTGAGTTGAAGGGGTGTCCAAGCCTTTTCCCTCATTGAGCCAGTAGTCTCTTGGTTACTTGTATGCAATAGTTATCGGGAGTGAAATGCTGACTTCTGCTTTGACAGACTAGAGTGAGGGACCCACGGAAGTCATGAGCAATGATCCCTGAGAAGCCTTCCAGCTCTGGAGCGCTCCAAATCATCCTCCTTTTCCCTCCAGTGGAAAAGTAGGTTTTGTTATCACAAAGTGAATGTAGCCGACTCAAAATAGGCAAGACTGCCACCTACTGACCAAATGGGAACATTTCTCAGGGTATTTCTAGTTTTGATCTTTGTTCTACAATTAATTGGGATAATTAGTTATTCATGAATTTATAATTCAACAGACCTGAAATACACACAGGACACAATGCTGGACACTGGAGATATTAAAGAAAAAATTTTTTTGAGACAGAGTCTCGCTCTTGCCCAGGCTGGAGTGCAATGGCACCATCTTGGCTCACTGCAACCTCCATCTCCGGGTTCAAGCGATTCTCTGGCCTCAGCCTCTTGAGTAGCTGGGATTACAGGCACGTGCCACCACGCCTGGCTAATTTTTGTATTTTTGTAGAGACGGGGTTTCTCCATGTTGGCCAGGCTTGTCTTGAACTTCTGACCTTGTGATCTGTTCACCTCGGCCTCCCAAAGTGCTGGGGTTACAGGAGTGAGCCACCGCACCTGGCCAGAAGATACGAAAATTAGAAGGGTAGAGTTATTGCCCCGTGGGCATACAGAGACCGGGAGAAGGGAACAGATAATTAACAGAACAAATCATTAAAATACAGTGTGGTGTTATTCTATAAGTAATCTGCCTCCCAACACTCTGGTTCACCCTCAATTTTAAAGGTATTGGAACCTAAATCTGGGTACCACAAACCCAAGTTCTTTATTGGTAGAAGTTGGTGACCAAAATAGAAAAAAAACAAAAAGAAAACACAACCAAACCAAAAGCAGTAACACTGCCTTTTACTATGATGTTCACTTGACCCTCTCAGAAACACTTTAAAGTTGGATCCCATCTGAAACCCCCCTCTCGGTTTTTAGATGTCGACTTTCCTAAGTCTCCTAAACTTGCATTTATAGTACCTCCTAGCATCTTAAGAATACAGAATAGGCAACCTCTTAAAAAGTCCCTTGCGACTATATATTATACATATGTATCTGAAAGCTGCATATAATTTAATAAAGAGAAGCCCAAAGAGGTGTGCACTCACAAGCTAGCATGGTAGCAAAGTGGTTTACAGTAAGAGTTTTGGAATGAGCTGGTCCTGGGTTTATGTTGCAAACTGGCCACTTACCCAAGAGGGCTATTAACACTCTAAGCCACAATGAGATACCATCTCACACCAGTCAGAATGGCTATGATTAAAATAAAAAAATAGGCCGGGTGCGGTGGCTCACACCTGTAATCCCAGCACTTTGGGAGGCCAAGGCAGTAGGATCACTTGAGGTCAGGAGTTTGACAGCAGCCTGGTCAACATAGTGAAACCCCATCTTTACTAAAAATACAACAATTTAGCCTGGTGTGATACCCTGCGCCTGTAATCCCAGCTACTCGAGAGGCTGAGGCAGGAGAATCGCTTGAACCCGGGAGGCAGAGGTTGCAGTGAGTCAAGATCGTGCCACTGCACTCCAGCCTGGGCGACAGAGCGAGACTCTGTCTGAAAAAAAACAAAAAAACCCCAAAAAACCACACACACACACACACACGAAAAAATTAGATGCTGGCAAGGTTGTGAAGAAAAGGGAATGCTTCTACACTGCTGGTGGGAATGTAAATTACTTCAGCCACTGTGGAAAGCAGTTTGGAGATTTCTCAAATAACTTAAAATAGAACTACCATTCAACCTAGCAATCCCATTACTGGGATACATAAATATCCCAAAGGAATATAAATCGTTCTATCATAAAGAAACACACACACATATGTTCATAGCAGCACTATTCACAACATCAAAGACATGAAATTAACCTAAGTGCCCATCAACGGTAGACTGCTTAAAGAAAATGTGGTTCATATACACCATGGAATACTATGCAGTCATAAAAAAAAAAAAGAATAGGCTGGGCACAGTGGGCAGATTACCTGGGTCCAGGGGTTGGAGACCAGCCTGGGCAACATGGCGAAACCCTGTCTCTACAAAAAAATACAGAAGTTAACTGGGTGTGGTGGAGCATGCCTGTAGTCCCAGCTACTTGGGAGGCTGAGGCAGGAGGATTGCCTGAACCGAGGAGGTTGCAGTGAACCATGATTGCACCACTGCACTCAAGCCTGGGTGACAGAGACACTGTCTCAAATAAATTAAAAAAAAAAAAAGAAAGGAAATCTATTTTTTTTCAGCAACATGGATAGAGCTAGAGGCCATTATCTTCAGCAAATTAATGCAGGAACAGGAAACCAAATACCGCATGTTCTCACTTATATGTGGGAGCTAAACATTGAGTACATGTGGACACAAAGAAGGGAACAGACACTGGTGTCTACTTGAGGCTGGAGGGTGAGAGGAAGGAGAAGATAGGAAAACTACCTATAGGGGATTATGCTGATGATCTGGGTGACAAAATTGTCTGTATACCAAACCCTCACAATACAGCAACATGTAATTTACCCACGTAACAAACCTGCATATGCACCCCTTGAACCTAAAATGAATGTCATAGGCCGGGTTTGGTGGCTCACGCCTGTAATCCCAGCACTTTGGGAGGCCGAGGTGGGTGGATTACCTGAGGTCAGGAGTTCAAGACCAGCCTGGGCAACATGATGAAACCCCATCTCTACTAAAAATACAAAAATTAGCTGGGTGTGGTGGCAGGCGCCTGTAATGCCAGGTACTTGGGAGGCTGAGGCAGGAGAATTGCTTGAACCTGGGAAACGGACGTTGCAGTGAGCCGAGGTCGCACCACTGTACTCCAGCCTGGGTGACAGAGACTCTGTCTAAAAAAAAAAAAGACTAAGGGTTGAACATTCAAGTAGATTGATTTTGGGCAATTGTTTTTTTAATAATAGTTAATCCAACATCACCAATTCATCTCAAGTAATCCCTTGTAGAAAGGGATAAAGTGAGTTTAATTTATGGATTGTCAGCATCTAACATGATCTTTACACATAACAAAAACTTTCTAATTCTTTTTAGGCAATTAGGCTTAATAGTCAAACTCACTACAATTTGCTACATATATATAAACTAAGTCCATGTTACTCAGAGTGGTTTATGAAAAGCAGCATTGGCACCTCCTGGGAGCTTGTTAGAAGTTAGAATTTCAGTTCTCACCCTTCAATTTCTGAACGAAGTTCTGCATTTTAACAAGATCCCCAGATGATTTCTGTGCAAAAGGTTGAAAAACTGATACAAGTCAAGGAGCCCATATTATTATTGCAGTACCACAACCAGAACACTAGGTGGAGTTATTGCTCCAAATTTTGGCTACTTCTTAAGGGTGTTTAGAACAGCCGCTGTAAGTTGTTTTGGAATTCTTTTTTTCCCATTGACATGACATTTTGCTATTTAAAGGAAGAGAAAACAAAGTTCAAAAAATGCTATTCTGGGCTGGGCGCGGTGGCTCACGCCTGTAATCCCAGCACTTTGGGAGGCCAAGGCGGGTGGATCAGCTGAGGTCAGGAGTTTGAGACCAGCCTGGCCAAGATAGTGAAACCCCATCTCTACTAAAAATACTAAAATTAGCTGGGCGTGGTGGCACGAGCCTGTTGTCCCAGCTACTCGGGAGGCTGACGCAGGAGAATCGCTTGAATCCGGGAAGTGGAGGTTGCAGTGAGCCGAGATTGTGACACTGCCCTCCAGCCTGGGCAATAAGAGTGAGATTCCGTCAAAAAAAGAAAGGAAAAAAAAAGCTCTTCTGATATATAGCTTATACCTGATGAATGATTGTGGAGAAAAAAATTAAAAATTTATTACAGTCTAAAAAGTTTTAGAAAGACTCAAACAATTATTTTAAAAGTCCAGGTAAATATTGAAGAATTAGATCACATTACTTGTATTGTAGATTGTGATGGAGCTGCAATAAAACTAAGTAAATTAAGTTGAAAAACTTTTGCTTTAAACTATGGACATGATGTGTGTGTGTGTGTGTGTGTGTATACTTTATTTCAGGAAGTACACTCATTAAAGAAATGTGAAAAATATAACAACAAGGATGGCGTCATGTTATAATGACATAAATAAACGATGTTGAATCTTTAACCTATTAAACATGATCATCAAAGACATCTAGTCAAGGTCATGGTAAAAATGAACTTCCTGCTTCTTTACTTTAGAATAAACAAAGAAATCTATAAATTGAGACTTCAAGCTTACAGCTACGGGAACTCCAAGGCGAGGGGCTAAGTGACAGGAGGGAGAACTGGCCACAGCTGCTCACCCTGCACTTTTGGGCTGCACCAAATCGCCACAGGCCTCACCCTCCTGGCTTTGTCTCCACACAGTGACAGCCCACTGACTCTTTTCACGGAGGGTGAAACCCAGTAAGCGTTCCTTGGAGCACTTTTATCCTCTCCGGCTGCAGGTTTTGGGAGCAGGCTTCGGGGAGAGGGTCCCAGCTTGTGTTGGGCCTAATGACCTTGGGAATTGGAGTTCCCTTTTTTCCACTGCACCAGCTTATAAGCTCGTGGTTCTCTTGAGTCTGCGTGGATGTCCGCCTGTTAGGTTACGGCTGTAAGGTGCAAAGACTGTGGATGCATGAAACACCCCAACAGGGAAATGAGAAATCTGGGAAAGTAGTCCATAATCATACAGAGTCTGCACAACCTTACCAAGAATGAAATCATAATTGCAGAATCCAGTGTGAGCGAGCGTGTGTGGAACTGGGTGCCCTCTTACACCATCGTTGGGACTATACTTGGCATATCCTTTTTGAGGGCAACTTTACAGTGTTTGTCAAAGTAAAAAATCCTTATATTTTGGCCCAAAATCATGTTCTAAGCTAACAATTGTTTTCTAAGGTTGGAAGTCTGACAAAATGGCCTGCAAATGGGGAGAGTTGGCAAGTGCCCCAAACTAATGCTCCCCCTGTGCACCTGACACCTGGGTCTATGCTATTCATTAGTTGATTATTTTTTTTTTTTTTTGAGATGGAGTTTCACTCTGGAAGTGCAGTGGCACGATCTTGGCTCACTGCAACCTCTGTCTCCTGGATTCAAGCAATTACCCTGTCTCAGCCTCTTGAGTAGCTGGGATTACAGGCACATGCCACCACGCCAGGCTAATTTTTGTATTTTTATTAGAGACGGTGTTTCACCATGTTGGCCAGGCTGGTCTTGAACTCCTGAACGCAAGGGATCTGCCCTGCTTGGCCTTCCAAAGTGCTGGGATTACAGGTGTGAGCCACCACCATGCCCAGCCATTTAAGTTGATTCTAACTGGAAATCAGTCACAGACATTGGCAGCTCAAGAGATAACTTTTTTTTCTTTTTTTTGCTCATGAGGCAACAGTGTTTTCTTTTAAAATTGAGACAGGGTCTTGCTATGTTGCCCAGGCTGGTCTTGAACTCCTGTGCTCAAGCAATCCTCCTGCCTTAGCTTTCTGAGTAGCTGGGATTACAGGCATGTGCCACTGCACCCAGTTATTTATTCTCATTTTATAGGTAAATCCAAAGGTAGCAGAACTTTGATCCCTATAGCCAGTGAGTTGCCAAATCCAGATTTCAAATAGTCTTAGAAATACCAAATTGTACTGAAAATAAACGCATGGACAAATGACTGATGGTGTTTAAGGGTTAAAATATTTTCTATTACTCAAAAAGGATTGTGAAATAAAGGCTTTTCCAGTTGAGCACACCAGCCTGGGCCAGCTGAGCCACACTGCCTTCTGTGGCTTTCTGATTACTCATGCAGCAGGAACTGGGAGACGGTGTCCTGGTCTTTGTTCCCACTCCCTATTCTGACAGCTCCTCCACGGGAAGAATCTTTTCCATCTCTAAATGAGCTCTTGCAGGGCGAGGACTGTGTACTGGGTGGCAAGGTCAGAAGCAGAACCCAGTGTTCCAAATCAGAACACAAAGAAAACTAACAAGGCTGTTTTTAGTTCCTAAGTACACTACATGATAACTGAGATAAATTTAAATCATTGGAAGTGGAGAAAATTGGGGAAAAAGTTATTTATTTATTTATTTATTTTCTATATGGAGTTTTGCTCTTGTTGCCCAGGCTGGAGTGCAACGGCGTGATCTCAGCTCACTGCAACCTACGCCTCCCGGGTTCAAGCGATTCTCCTGCCTCAGCCTCCTGAGTAGCTGGGATTACTGGTGCCCACCACCATGCTTGGCTAATTTTTGTATTTTTAGTAGAGACGGGGTTTCACCATGTTAGCCAGGCTGGTCTCAAACTCCTGACCTCAGGTGATCCACCCGCCTTGGCCTCTCAAAGTGCTGGGATTACAGGCATGAGTCACCGCGCATGGCTGGAAAGGTTATTTAGACACTTGCACTGAACCATAAGGAATATCCCTGTGTGCTGTGACTTCTTCGAGCTGGTCTGAATCCTAGCTATGTGGTTATGTACATTTCACTTTCATCAAGAGGACAGCCTGGCTGTCTGGCAGAACTAAAGAAAGATTATTTTGCTTATCTATTCCTCTCCCTCATAGCCCTCCCCAAATTATAAATTGCTTTTGAAAGCATGTAAATGGTGGAGTAGTTGAGCTCATTTTCCTTATCTTGCAGGTATGCATAAGCCCCGCTCATTCTACAAAAAAAAACGAAAATCTCAACTTTATAAAACACTCATAATTTACTACAGTATTTCTTCCAACACACACACATAACTGACATTTATTGAGTGCTTTCTGTGTGCCAGGCCTACGTCTAAGTTATTTATGTAAATTAACTCACCCCTTGCAGCCCTCTTCCTGGGGCTGGTAGGAATGCCTGTCTGTAGTCAGTGCTGAGATGGGGCTCAGTTCCAGGGAGCATCTTGTGGTCCTCCTGTGTGATCAGATGGCCGTCAGTCCCACGGTCATCCTTGTCCATGATGCACGCACTTAGTTTTCTTCTTGTTGGCATAAAAGGATGCCAGTCTCCGCTGTTTCAGATAACAGCCCCAGAAGGATCATTTGGAAGGGACTGTGGCTGTGTTCGGAAAGCTTCTTGACACCCCAGGTAAGGTCAAGGAAACAGCACACCAGAACTTGCAGAAGAGGTATCTTGAGGTTTGATGAAGGTCCAGGAGACAATGCTGCCGGTGTCCTGATGGCACAGACAGCAATGACGTTTCAGTGGAAACTCATGGACCACAATGACCAGACCGCAGGTGGTAGAATTTGGAATGCTGGATTCTGCTTCTGACCTTGACACCTAATACACGGTTCTCTCCCCATGAGACTTGGACTCTGAATTGAAAAAGATCTAGAACTATCCTAACTGGTTTTAAAAATTGTATGCTCCTTTTTGTGTGTATATAAGAATGACATTATTAGATACAGGTATCTAATAAAGTCTAATTAAAGTCTGTATCTAAATAAAGTCTAATTAAGGCTTTTTTTTTTTTTTTTTTAAGATAGAGTCTTGCTCTGTTGCCCAGGCTGGAGTGCAGTGGCGTGATCTTGGCTCACTGCAGCCTCAACCTCCTAGGCTCAGGTGATCTTCCCACCTCAGCCTCTTGAGTAGCTGGGGTTACAGGTGTGCACTACCATGCCCGGCTACTTTTTGTATTTTTAGTAGAGACGGGGGTTTCACCAAGTTGGCCAGGCTGGTCTTGAACTCCTGACCTCAAGTGATTTGTCTGCCTCGGCCTCTCAAAGTGCTGGTATTACAGGTGTGAGCCACCGTGCCCCGCCTAATTAAGGATTTTTAATGATATATAAGATAAAAATTTGAAGTGATGTGAAAGCATGTGTCATAGTTTAACTGGCAGTGTTTTTCTTCTTAGTGGCTCATAAAGTATTAGAACATCATAAAATTGACAGCACTTTAGATTTGTTGAAATATGGCATTTTAAAAGGTTTGTTTTGGAGATGAGGAAACCAAGGCACAGAGAGGTTAATCAACTTGCTCAAGGTTGCACAGCTATTCATAGTAAGTGATAGAACTAAGAAGTGAAGGCTGGGCGCCGTGGCTCACGCCTGTAATCCCAGCACTTTGGGAGGCCGAGGCGGGAGGATCATTTGAGGCGAGGAGTTCCAGACTAGCCTGGCCAACGTGGTGAAACCCCTTTTCTAGTAAAAATACAAAACTTAGCCTAGTGTGGTGGCGTGAGCCTGTAATCCCAGCTATTCGGGAGGTTGAGGCAAGAGAATCGTTTGAATCCAGGAGGCGGAGGTTGCCGTGGGCTAAGATCTTGCCACTGCACTCCAGCCTAAGTGACAGAGCGAGACTCCGTATAAAAAGAAAAGAAAAGAAAAGAAAAAAAAAAAGAACTAAGAAGTGAAGGAAACAGGCTGACCCTGGGGCCTGCACGCTGAGCTCGTGGGGGTGGGGGGAGGGAAGGGGGGGGGCCCGCGAGCATTACTCACTGGCTTCCGCTTCTGCTGTGATTTTGGCTGGACTCCTCCCACCTGGGCCACCGCGTTTCTTGCAGTTTTCTGAGTGCAATTCTCGCCTCTCTCCAGGTAGTCTGAGAAATGCAGGGCATACTTTTCTGCTTACATTCTCCAGGATCAGTTTTGCTGCTGCTGCGGAAGATACCAGGCGTACTGAATGGTGGCAGCAGGCAGGGCTGCATCGACTTCACCAGGACGGGGGTGAGAGCCGGGGCCTAAGCGGCGCCTCCGCGCTTGCGTTTTCCCGGAGCCTGTGGGCAGTGTGATGCCCGGGCCTCCCGCAGCCCCGCTGCGCCCGCACCACGCTTCGGGGCGATTCCCCATAGGCACAACGGTGACACTTCCTTAACCAGGCTAAGCTCCCGGGCTGTTGGGAAAGTTCATGCCTTCACAATACCCAGGCCGTGTTATTTGCCTTTAGAGCCCGTTTGAGTTTTCCTCTGGAGCACTTCAGACCCTTTAAAGTTTATTTTTATAATTATTTGATTTCTGTCTGCCGTCCTCGTTATGCCAAGTCCACCAAGACCCGGATCTGGGCTATTTTATGCCTGGCACCAAGTAAGTGCTCAGAAGCCATCTTGTTGACCTGAAATTTTCGAAGATGAGGGCCTCAGAGGCCACTGAGGGTAGAGTACTTTTAGAAAGGTTTACAGGCTGAGACCTGGCGCTGCACCCTGGTTACTACACTCCAGTTCCCAGTTGCTCCTCCAGGCTTGGGGGCTGCCTGGGTCCCCTTGTCTAGATCCTTCCAGAACATTCTGTAGGGAATAGAGCAGTGCCGGTTTATTCTACCTAAAGCATGCGTTTGCAGATTTCAATGTGCAGCGGTTTGGCGGGGTTAGAAGGCTGGCTAGGAGGAAGCGAGACAATGGGTGAAAGTCAAGTTTGAATCCAGGAATCCGGGGAAAGGAGACACCATGAGTGAAAGAAAACGGGGAGCAGCTTGGGAGTGGAGCCCCCGGCGGAGCGCGAGGAGTACGCCCGGTGTAGCATGGAGCCGCAGCCAGTCGCTGCTGCGAAGCCTGGTAGCTCTTGGCTCAGCCCCAAAACCTACAGTCTGTGCTGTGTGCCTTCGCCACAGACGGCGCTGCCTGGGCCGGGAGAGTCCTGGGGCTGTGGTGTGGGATGCAGGGATGGGAACCACGTCATTTTTGAGGGCTCAAGCCACAATCTGGATGAAGAGGGGTCTGGAATCATGTGTCTGTGGTGCCCGCTACTTCCGTTTTCATCACCCTTGGTCGGACGCGTTCCATGGCCTGTACTTTCATGCCCGCCTGAGGTGGGGTTGGGTCACCCACACTTGTGGCCTTGAAAGAAGCCCCTGCCAAATCCTCAGCGGGAGGCAGTGGAAGCGACCGTCATTCAACCAAATCTGTATTTCACCCAGAAAAGGTGAAATCGGTGCCAGTGTTGTGTTGCAAAGCCCTGCCCGTGATCCCAGTTCCCGTAGAAACAGGTCAAAATCAAGATGGAGATGGTGAAGTTCACGCCTCATACGCGGAAGCCGTTAGGAGAACTGTGATGAATCCAGCCCAGGCTCTGTCAGGGATGGTGCCAAAGATGCGTGTAACTCTGTGTTTGCTGCTTATACCGCTGGTCTCCTACTCGACCCTTAAGGGAGAGAGGGCCTGTGGGGCTGCAAGGAACAGGAATGGCCCTGCGAAGGCAGCCGCCTGCTCCAACTGCAGCTGGTCCTAGCTGCTGTGCCTTTTTTTTTTTTTTTTTTTTTTAAGTGAAACTGAGTCTGGCTCTGTTGCCCAGGGTGGAGCACAGTGGCACCATCTCAGCCCATTGCAACCTCTACCTCCCAGGTTCAAGTGATTCTCATGCCTCAGCATCCCGACTAGCTGAGATTACAGGCGTGTGCCACCATGCCCCACTAATTTTTGTATTTTTAGTACAGATGTGGTTTCAACATGTTGGCCAGACTGCTCTGGAACTCCTAACCTCGGGTGATCAGCTCACCTCAGCCTCCCAAATTGCTGGGATTACAGGCGTGAGCCACCACACCCGGTCAGTCGTTAACTCTTTACAGAAAGCCTGGTGAGGGCTCTAGGCCCCCCACGGTGGTGTGTGTGTGAGAGAACACACATACGTAGACACACACATACAGACACACACACAGACACACACACGAGCCTGGGAAAACTCAAGCCTAACCAAAGCATTAGGTCCTGTTTTACAAAAGGGAGAGGAGCTTATTAGTTCCTTGGGGAGACTGATCATATGAATGGGAAACATTGACCAAAGGGGACAAGAGAAAGTCATGAGGTCAAAGCCATCAGCTAGGAAGAAGGGGCAACCAGGTGTACGGGCAAGAGTCCTTGCTTAGAATATAGATGAGTTTAAAGCTCCTCTTGGATGGATTCTTCCTCTATTATGCTAACGAGACAGTTTTTTAAAATGTGCAAATGATAATACTAGCAACTTCTAAGAATGAGATTCTGTGGGTGAGAATCTATGATACTATTAAAACACAGGATAGGCTGGGCACAGTGACTCAACGCCTGTAATCCCAGCACTTTGGGAGGTCGAGGCGGGCAGATCACCTGAGATCGGGAGTTCGAGATCAGCCTGATCAGCACGGAGAAACCCTGTCTCTAGTAAAAATACAAAATTAGCCGGGTGTGGTGGCGTGTGCCTGTAATCCCAGCTACTCAGGAGGCTGAGGCAGGAGAATCACTTGAACCCGAGAGGCAGAGGTTGTGGTGAGCTGAGGTTGCGCAATTGCACTCCAGCCTGGGAACAAGAGGGAAACTCCGTCTCAAAAAAACAAAAACAAAAACAAAAATAAACAAAAAACCTGATAAATTAAGGAGTAGAATGTTTTATTTGAAAGATCGAGGAGGAAAGTCAAAGTTTTGCCAGCTGTGCTGTCTTTCCTTTGGTAATGGTGTCTGTGCGTGTTGGTGCTGGCTCCTCTTCCCTGAGGATCACGCCCTTACCTGATGCGAGAGGACTGTAGGTGTCTTAAGTGTGCACCAGCTCTGACGGTTGATCACTATGTGGTCTGGCTTTTCTCTTCTTCTTCTTTTTTTTTTTTTTTTTTTTTGAGACAGAATCTTGCTCTGTTGCCCAGGCTGGAGTGAGCCACCGCGCCTAGCCTGGCTTCTCTCTTCAATGACTTTCTTCCAAATGGTGCCTTTTGGAATGACTGTTGGGGAAGTAAAGGGCTGAGTGCATCGGCTTCCCGTGGGGGTTCTGTGACTGAGAAGTCCGTGTGCTAGGGAGGGAGCACAGCCCCACTTTCCTCTCAAACATGTTGCAAGATGCCTCAAGAGGCTTAAGGGCCTTATAATCATTGGGCAGCCTCATCCTTCACTTAGAACTGTGAATTGGCTTGCTTATTTGCCTTGTAAAGCCCATATGTTTATTTTACTTTATTTTACTCTGTCGCCCAGGCTGGAGTGCAGTGGCGCGATCTCGGCTCACTGCAAGCTCCGCCTCCTGGGTTCACGCCATTCTCCTGCCTCAGCCTCCTGAGTAGCTGGGACTACAGTCACCCGCCACCACGCCCGGCTAATTTTTTGTATTTTTAGTAGAGATGGGGTTTCACCATGTTAGCCAGGATGGTCTTGATCTCCTGACCTTGTGATCCGCGATCCACCTGCCTCAGCCTCCCAAAGTGCTGGGATTACAGGCGTGAACCACCGCACCCGGCCCCTAAAAAGCCCATATGTTTTCTTAAAATCATTTTCAGGTAAGCTTTTTCCATGGCTTTTCGTGATGATATAACATACTCAGAACCCACAGGCAAGTTCATTTTAAAAAAAGATGACCTCTTACAAATGGTTCTATTTCTTTCTCTGGCTATTTGGTGTCAAGATGACAAGTGGCTGGGAGGTGTGGGGTCTGTGTAGGAAGTCTCCCACATGGCCACACTGAGAATGTTTATTGTAGAAAGGGAACTTTTGCCCTGTGAAGTCACCTCCTCCGAGTCACCAGTAGCTTTCTGATATTCTATCACAGGAAATTCCTGGTGGTCCACAAAAGCAGTCTTCTGAGTGCAGCTGCAGAGACAGAGACAGAAAATAATTGCTGAATTTGACAGTAAGGTCTGGGGACCTGTGTTCAGGGGTGGCTAGCATCTGGGCTCTGTGAGCTGCAAACTGGGAGGCTCTTTGAACAATGTCAGAATAATCCAGGGAACAAAGGTCAACTGACCTCTCATTGTAATGCATGTAATGCAGAGAAAAAGGTATTGGAGGATGTCTTTTATGTTTCAATAACGTAGCTAGAAATTATATTTATATTTGGTTGGTTTGAAGCTGTAGTAACTAAATACCACCCTGCCCCATCTTACCTAGCACTTAATTATCAAAACATCAGCTTAAAAGTTTGGATATGGCAGTGGCATGCTTGAAGTATCAGATTTTGAATGAAAAACCATCTTCCATCTGTGATTTAAACGAAAAACATTAGTACACTCCAGATATGTCTGCATCAACTTCAAATCCCTGTGTGGCATAGGTCAAACCCCTTAATACTCTGGGCCTTAGTTGTCTTATCTGTAAATAAGGGAATTTCCTGAATCTTTACTCTTACAGATTTAAGATCCTGGCATTCTACGTTTTTCCATGTCCCTACCTAGGGAGGAGCAGGCACCATCTGGCACCCTGACTGGGTGGGGGACCTGGACATTGTGTCTCCAGGCTGTGCCCAGGACTTGTGGATTTCATGGTGCAAGCATTCTTTCCCTAGAGTATCTGCTGCTCTGACTTTGTAGTATAAGAATTAGAATGAACAGTGCAGTCTGAAAGATCAGTAGAGGTTGAAATAGAGATGAACTTCTCTAAAATAATGATAACTCTTCATCTGAGATTGTAGACTTTTAAAAATCCACTTCAATAGGTTTTTTTTTCCCCCTATGGAGTCCCATTCAACAAATCTAGGCTTTGAGTTAAATCTTTAATGTTTTCGATCGATAGGTTTGGTTTTTTTTTGTTTTTTTTTTTTTTGAGTGCCTTTAATGCACCAAGTCGCTTGCATGAGTTGGTCCACTGACAGAGGGTCTCTCCCTGACCAGCTCAGCCTCCACTTGTTCTTATTCCTGATGACGCCTTGACTTTTGGACTTTTTGTCCATTTTCGCATCACCCAGCTTTAGAGAGAATACCTTGAAGTTGGTTTAGTCAGAATCCCCCGCCATCGATACCTGGTCGCTGTTGATATCTAATCATTCTCAGTATCTTATCAGCTTCCTCACGCCCTACTATCCCACTGATGGCTGATCACCCTGGCCTGCCTTCAGCCTCTCATGTTGGTTCAGCCAGATTCCCTCTTACCTCTGATATTTCCTCTTAATAATTTTCCATCCACTGACCCTCACCCTGGTCCTTGGCTATAAAATCCTCACTTTCTCTTGCTGTGTTTGGAGTTGAGCACAGTCCTATTTAACTATTCTCCGGCTCTGGTCTTCTGTGAACCACCTTGAGGGCAACAATCTCATCTGATGTTTTAGAACTGCTGCAGTGGGATTAGCCTGAAGAATCCTTCTATGTCCCCGTTATTCTCTCTGCAGTAAGGTGGAAGGCCCAGGAGGGGCATGAATTCACAGGGGCCACGGCAGCGATGAAATTGGGAAGAGAGATTCAGTAGTCTTCGTGGCCTTCTGTTGGCAGCCTGCGTGTTCTAGCCATACAACTGGCGGCTGCTGCATACCTCCCACCAGCCACAACAATTCATGGAAATTAATAAATGCATTTATTGGGAGAGGTCATGGGTAAAACAGGAAAATCAGTCCCCCAGCTTCCCAGACAAATACTCTAGAATTGAGTTTCAATAGAAACCAACAGCCTCTTTCACAGCACTGAGTATTTATAGCAAACAGAAGTGGTTCAAATTCTTATGTAGTTCAGCAAGGTTAAGTACAGTTCTTGTGTTTGTTTAGGTAACAAATGTGTTTGGAGGAGGTTTCTGTCACAAAACAGCAAGTGCTAGAAATTCTGGGATGTGAGAAGACTGAGTCAATGAGCCTGGTTATCCATCTCTCGGACTGCAGTCATAGAAAACAATCATTTTTTGCTTAAAATTGGCATGCAGTTCAATGAGGCAAAAATTAGCCTTTTCAATGTATGGTCCTGGAAGAAGTGGATACCCACATGCAAAAGAATAGAATTGAACTTCTTTCTTACATACAAAATCAACTCAAAATAGATCATAGACCTAGATGAAAGAGCAAAAATTATTACATTCTTAGAAGAAAACCTAAGAGTAAATGTGACCTTGGATTAGTCAATGCTTAGTAATCACATCAGAAGTGCAAGAAACCAAGTAAAACATAGAAAGATAAGACTATATAAAAATTGAAACCTTTTGTGCTGCAAATGGTACATCAGGAAAATGAAAAGATAACCCAAAGAATGGGAGAAAATATTTGGAAATCATATATCTGATAAGAAACTGATATCCAGAATATATAAAGAGCTCTTACAAGTCAACAACAAAAAGATAAGTCATCCAGTTAAACAATGGGAAACGATTTGAGCAGCCAATTATCCAAAGAAGATATACAAATGGCCAATAAGCACATGGAAAGATGCTGCCCATCATTAGTTACTAGAGAGATGCAAATCAAAACCACAATGAGATGCCACTGCAAGCCCACTGGGATGGCGATATTAAAGAAAGACAATAACAAGTGTTGACCAGGATATGGAGAAATTGGAACCCTTGCACACTTTTGGTCAGCTGCTGTGGAAGGCAGTTTGGTAGTTTCTCAAAATGTTAACCATAGAGTTACCACATGTGTCCTGCAATTTCGTGACTACATATATGCCAAAGAAAATTAAAAACACATGTCCACGCAAAGACTTATACAAGAACGTTCTTAGTAGCATTATTCATAGTAGCCGACAAGTGGAAATAGCTCAAATGTCTATCGAATGATGAATGAATAGACAAAATGTGGTATATCCACCAGTACAGTGGAGTACAATTCAGCAATGAAGAGGAATGAAGTACTGATACGTGCTGTGACATGGATAAACCTTGAAAACAAGCTAAGTAAGTGAAGCTAGGCACAGAAGACCACATATTATATGGTTCTCTTTATCTGAATGTCCAGAATAGGCAAATCTATAGACATAGAAAGTAGATGAATGGCGGGATATAGTGGCTCACACCTGTGATCCCAGCACTTTGAGAGGCTGAGGCGGGCAGATCACTTGAGGCCAGGAGTTCGAGACCAGCCTGGCCAACATGGCAAAACCCCATCTCTACTAAAAATACAAAAATTATCTTGGCCTGGTGGCACACGCCGATACTCCCAGCTACTAGGGAGACTGAGGCAGGAGAATTGCTTGAACCCGGGAGGCAGAGGATGTGGTGAGCTGAGATCATGTGACTGCCTTCCAGCCTGGGTGAGAGGGAGACCCTGTCTCAAAAAAAAAAAAAAAAAAGAAAAGAAAAGAAAGAACAAAAAAGTAGTGAATGGTTTTCTAGGGCTGGTGTGTGTGTGTTTGCATGTGTGTGTATGTAGTTGTTGAGGGAGTCATTACCAGTGGGATTCTATTTGGGATGATGTGAATATCCTAAACTCAGATTGTGGTGATGGTGTTATACAACCCTGTGAATATACTTTGGGAATAAATTGTATACTGTAAGGGGGTGTTTTTATATCTCAATACATCTTTTAGAAGAATTGACACTTGGGTAGGTGGGTGATAAGACATTATGATGCCCTTACTAGGCCTGCTGCAACTCCCACTCCCCTTTTCTCCCTCTCACCAGATCCCGGTTCCCGACAGTCAAAGGGAGGCCTCGTCCATCTGGGCTGTGAGATAGGAAGGGAGCTGTTTCTCTACTCCTTCCTCTTACTTGTCTGATTTCCACAGACAGAAAAGAGACCAACAACAAAAAGTCCTTCAGGCTGTTTTTAGTTACAGAGAAAAGAAAAAGATAATCCATACACTGAAAAAATTACATACCTTTTATTGTGCTTTTCTCTGCAGAGCTTTACAGATGTTTTTAATACCTTGAAGAATCTTTTTATAAATTATAAATATTTCTGTATTAGAAATTGACAGTACTTATGATACTCTGCTTAGTTCCTTTTACATATTTAAAATACTCATATATATATATATATAATGTCTGTTAGCACATTATACTAAATAGACTTATTCTAAATAAGACTCCAAAGAATCTCACTTCCTTTGTTCTTGTATTTTTACTTATTTATTTTTGAGACAGGGTCTCACTCTGTCGCCCAGTCTGGAGTGCAGTGGTGTGATCTTGGCTCACTGCAACCTCTCCTTTCTGGGCTCGAGTGATTCTCCTACCTCAGCCTCCAGAGTAGGTGGGACTACAGGCGTGTGCCAACACACCCGGCTAACTTTCGCATAAAATTTTGTATTTTTGGTAGAGACAGGGTTTCACCATGTTGGCCAGGCTGGACTCGAACTCCTAGACTCAACTGATCCACCTGCCACAGCCTCCCAAAGTGCTGGGATTACAGGTGTGAGCCATCATGCCTGCTTTGTTCTTTGTAATAGAATTTCTTTTTTTGTCTTTCTTTTCCTTCCTTCCTTCCTTCCCTCCCTCCTTCCTTCTTTGTTTGTTTTTGAGATGGAGTCTTACTCTGTCATCCAGGCTGGAGTGCAGTGGTGCCATCTCAGGGCTCACTGCAACCTCCATCTCCTGGGTTCAAGTGATTCTCCTGCCTCAGCCTCCCGAGTAGTTGGGATTACAGGTGCCCACCACCATGCCCAGCTAATTTTTTATTTATAGTGGAGATGGGGTTTTGGCATGTTGGCTAGGGTGGTCTCGAACTCCTGACCTCACGTGATCCACCTGCCTCGGCCTCCCAAAGTGCTGGGATTACAGGCGTGAGTCACCATCCCTGGCCTTTAATAGAATTTCTTATGGTATCTTTTTTTAAATTAAAAAAAAGTTTGTGACTGGGCATGGTGGCCCACACCTGTAATCCCAGCACTTTGGGAGACAGAGGTGGGTGGATCATGAGGTCAGGAGATCGAGACCATCCTGGCTAACATGGTGAAACCCTGTCTCTACTAAAAATACAAAAAATTAGCTGGGCGTGGTGGCGAGTGCCTGTAGTCCCAGCTACTCAGGAGGCTGAGGCAGGAGAATGGCGTGAACCCAGGAGGCGGAGCTTGTAGTGAGCCGAGATCGTGCCACTGCACTCCAGCCTGGGCGACAGAGCGAGACTCTGTCTCAAAAAAAAAAAAAAAAAAAAGTTTGTGGGTACATAGTAGGTGTATATGTTTATGAGGCACATGAGATGTTTTGATATAGGAATGCAATGTGCATTGTTCCTTTGAGTGGCACATAACCAATTACATTCTTTAAGTTATTTTAAAGTGTACAATTAAGCTGTTATTGACAATAGTCACCCTGTTGTGCTATCAAATAGTAGGTCTTATTATTCTTTCTATTTCTTTTGGTATCCATCTTATGGAATCCTTTTGTTAACCGTAGCTGGTTGTGGTGGCCATGAGAAGGAATCTTTTAGGTTTTCTACTTGCAGAGAGTGTGGCTGAACATGGTTCTAGATGGTGAGTTCTGATATCTATCACTATATGGATGTAGAGGACACACTGCTCATGGCTGCTCCCCGAGAATGGTTGAATACAGCAGGGATTCTAAGATCTGTTCTTGGATATCTCTAACAGGTCACTTTGGCTCTAGGACCCTCCATTACCCTTGCTGAAACTTTTTCAGAGCTACGCTGTAGTCTCCATACTCCAGCCATCCAACCTTCCTCCCCTCACAGAATGGGAGACTGTGTTGCATGGGACACTGCCCTTCACTGCTCCTGGTGGATTGACTACACTGGATCCCTGACCCCTCTGAGGGCTACCAGTGGTGCTTCACCATTGTTGACACTCCATCAGGCTACTGCGTTATTGTTCTAGTCTAATTAGCCAACTCCTGTCAGACCACTGTAGCCTGTGAAACTGATCCATATCATGTGTCTGGTTTTCTGGACCATTTGCATTCTGACAATGAGGAGCAGTTTTTCAAAGGGGAGTCAACCGTGGCCTAATAATCAAGGTATTTGATGGAGTATTTATGTGTTCCTGATATGGTTTGGATGTTTGTCCCCTCCAAATCTTATGTTAACACATAATCCCCGAAGTTAGAGGTAGGGTCTGGTGGGAAGTGTTTGGATCATGGGGGCAGATCCTTCATGAATGGCTTGGTGCCATCCTTGCAGTAATGAGTGAGTTCTTGCTCCATGAGTTCATGCAAGATTTGAGTGTTTAAAAGAGCCTGGAGCTTCCTGCTGTCTCTCTTGCTGTCTCTCACCATGTGATACATGGGCTCCCCCTTTGCCTTCTGCCATGTTTTTAAGTTTCCTGAGTCCTCACCAGAAGGAGATGCTGGTGCCATGCTTCCTGTACAGCCTGCAGAACCATGAGCCAAATAAACCTCTTTTCTTTATAAATTACTCAGTTTCAGGCATTCTTCTGTAGCAATGCAAATGGACCAGCACAGTTTCCTACCATTCACAAGCTTCCTGTGTTGAATATTGAAACTGCCTCCTCAAAAACTGACTGAAAAATATTTCTCACTCTACTCTCTCACCATGTCCTGGTCCATCCACCATAGCGAGGCCGTTTGGTCACTGAATTTGGTTGTCTCCAGAAAGGAATTATCTTCTCTTGGCTGCTTCCATGGTAATGATCAGGACAAAAAATGTGAGAGTGATCATCAAGAAGTGTGAAGTGGATGGGCACAGTGGCTCATGCCTGTAATCCCGGCACTTTGAGAGGCCAAGGTGGGTGGATCATCTGAGGTCAGGAGTTTGAGCCCAGCCTGGCCAACAAAGCAAAACCCCATCTTTACCAAAAATACAAAAATTGGCTGGGCCTGGTGGTGCATACCTGTATTCCCACCTACTCAGGAAGCTGAGGCAGGAGAATTGCTTGAACCTGGGAGGTAGAGGTTGCAGTGAGCCAAGATCACACCACTGCACTCCATCCCGGGTGACAGAGGGAGACTCTGTCAAAAAAGAAAAAAGAAGTGTGAAGCCCAGCCTGTGCAACATGGTAAGACTATCTCTACAAAAAATTAAAAAATTAGCTAGGCATGGTGACATGCCAGGACATACTCCCAGCTACTTAGGAGGCTGAGGTGGGAGGATCACTTGAGCCTGGGAGGTTGAGGCTACAGTGAGCTATGATTGCACCTCTGTTCTGCAGCCTAGATGACAGAGCAAGAGCTTGTCTCAAAAAAAAAAAAAAGGAATGTGAAAAGTCTGAGGTTTTATCCTACTTGCAAGCTAACAAGTGAGCTTGCCATAGTTTCATGGGTGTTGGTAGAAGACATGAGACACTTGGCTCAGAGACAAAGGACTTTATGTCTCATGGCAAGGCAATAGCGGTAGCCAGAGTTTAGTATATTTACACCAGTTCCCCAAGCCCAGTTCCCCTGGGGTAATGTGATGGGGGGCAGATGAAATCTGAGCATTCATTAGGTTGTGTACAAGAAAGGAACCTCAAGCTTAAGAATCCCAAATCTCCATTAGTGGGAAATGAGTGTGTCTGATCTTTGCTCTAGAATAAAACATTATTACACTGAAAATTTAACAACACTCTCTTTACTCTAGAGGGAGACATGATTATCTTCCAAGGCTGTTTGCCAGACAAACATTCTGGAAAAAAGAGTCTAGAACATAGGGAGTCAGTATCTTTGACCTTAAAATGTGCAGGGAGAAGCCCTGGGGGATGGTCTTGCAACAAACCTATTTTGAAAATTTGGATTTCTGCTCTTATGAAAACTGGGGACAATGCTCTCTTCTTTCCTCAAGTGGCAGTTCCGAGTTTGCTTTGTGGGGGCACCCTCTGGGTAACAGCCCAGCCAAAAGGGAACCCCAGAGAATTCAAACTTTATTCTGGTTTAGCCACCTAGATTTTCTTATTGGAGTAACATGGCCTTAGGTCCTAAGAATAATGAACACATATTTGAATAGACTGCTTACCAAGTCCTCCTATGGGGGCACGTACAGACCAAAGTGGAGAAATAAGTGTTGTTGTGAGTTGTATTGTGTTCCCCTAAAACTCACATGTTGAAGCCCTAATCCCCAATGTGACTGTATTTGGAAATAGAACCCTTAGAGAGGTAATTAGGAACCCTAATCCAATAAAACTGGTGTCCTTAAAAGAAGGGGGGCAGACACCAGAGATTTCTCTCTCTCTCCACTCAAGCACAGAGGAAAGGTCATGTGAAGACACAGCAAGAAGCCACCATTTACAAGCTAGGAAGAGAGGTCTCACCAGAAACAACCCATGGCACCTTGATCTTGGACCTCCAGCTGCCAGAACTGTGAGAAATGAAATTTCTGTTGTGTAAGCCACTCATTCAGTTTGTGGCACTTTGTTATGGCAGCACAAGCAAACTAATAGAAGTGTTCTCTGTCCATTTAATAAAAGTTTCTTGTCCCTCTTGTACTTGACCCTTCCAAAGAAAGGTCTTGGTATGGGTAAGGGAATAATTGGACAGAGGGTGACGTTATAGCTACTGAAATGGACCTCAATGATTTTATGGTAGTAGAGGAAGAGGAACAACCCTGGTACTTGGAAAGGGAACCCCTTAGACCTCAGGAGGTACAGGGGAGTGAGCGATATTAGTGATCTTTCTCTGCAGCCTTTCTCAAAAAGGAAAATGACCCAGAGTAGCTCTCTTAAGCTATTGCAAGTACCTGAAATTTAAGAATTCTAGGTCTGCCATCCTCCTCCAGATTACTTTCACTGTGATTTGATTGCCATTCTCTTACACTTGCTGACAAATCTGCTGGAAGTAGCAAAGGCAGACTCTCCTTTGTCCCCTGCCTTCTCCACACCCATTCTCACAGCTGTGGCTCCGTCGTTCTGTGGGGTAAATGAACGCTCCTCCTCTGGTGTACTAGTCCACGTACAGACAGGACAAGTGGACTGTCTGCCCTTTAGGCCATCATTCCAAATCAAGGTCTAGACTCAATTATTTAAACTGAACCAGGAACCCTAGGTATATCAGCGGCCAGGAGGACACAATGGCATTGTCAGGTTTTTTTCACACAGATCCCGCTGTGCTCCCTGCTGAATGATGTAGGCTTCATTTGATGGCTGCACACAATTGTAAGTTCTCTTTCCAGGGGCACCACGTGCACCTTAATATTTGCTTTTAGTCTGGAAGCCACGTGTTAATTAGCCTTTCTCATGGTGACTTGTACCCCCGGGATGGCCATGTCTCTGACCCATGAGTCTTGTGTCTTTTGCCAACATCCATGAAGCAAGCCGTAACAGGCCAATTTATCAGCTTCTAAGTAGGGTCAAATATCAGATCTGCCAGTTTCCTGTGAGTAGGTGAGTAGTAAATGACCATTAAGTATTCCATAAATCATGGATTGGAGAGAGGGAAGGAAACAATTAGTACATATCTACAAGGACTTTCTTCTCTCACATGAAAAAATTAAAACCCCTTGGTCCTTATTGAGCGTTTAACATATTTTTCTTAAATTTCCCAAAGTACTTGAAACAAGTACAGAAGGTACTTGTTTGGTTAACACAGCCTGTTTGCCTGTGTTGCTTATATTTTCCCTCTGCATCTTTCTATGTTCCCCATTATTTCTTTGTCTCCTTTATTTCTCAGCACATGAACAGGCTCAAGGGTGATTGATACTTGCAGGAAGATTTTATTTTCAGGCTAGAATAGCATTCATAAAAGAATAAGGCTTTGAGGCCAGGCGCGGTAGCTCACGCCTGTAATCCTAGCACTTTGGGAGGCCGAGGTAGGCTGATCACCTGAGGTTGGGAGTTCGAGACCAGCCTGACCAATATGGAGAAAGCCCGTCTCTACTAAAAATTCAAAATTAGCTGGGTGTGGTGGCAGGCACCTGTAATCCCAGCTACTTAGGGGGCTGAGGCAGGGGAATCGCTTGAACCCAGGAGGTGGAGGTTGTGATAAACCGAGATTGTGCCATTGCACTCCAGCCTGGGCAACAAGAGTGAAACTCCGTCTCAAAAAAAAAAAAAAAAAAATGAAAAAAAGAAAATAAGGCTCTGAAACCCAACTGAGCCATGGTTGATCCAGGAAAAATGCAGATATGGCCTCTGCTGAGGACTGAATTCCCTTTTAGAGTGTTTTATTTTATTGTGGTAAATAAACATAACAAAAATTTATCATTTGACCATTTGGAGAGTATGATTAATTCATTGATATTAAGTACATTCACAGTGTTGTGCACCCATCACCACTATTCATTTTAGAAGTTTTTCATCACATCAAACAGAAACTCTACCCATTACACAGTAACTCCTCATTCTCCCCTCTCCCTAGGTCCCTAGTAACCACTATTCTACTTTATGTCTCTATGAATTTGCCTATTCTATATACCTCATACAGGTGGAATCACACCATAGTTGTCTTTTTTTGTGTCTGCTGATTTCACTTACCATAATATTTTCAAGCGTTATCCATGTTGTGGCATGTATTGAAATTTCATTCCTGTCTGCCTTTTGGCTACTATGAATAGTACATTGTCTCTCAGTATTTGTGGGTTCTGCATCCATGGATTCAACCAATCATGGATTAAAAAATACTTGGAATGGCCAGGAGCAGTGGCTCATGCCTGTAATCCCAGCACTTTAGGAGGCCGAGGCAGGTGGATCACCTGAGGTCAGGAGTTCGGGACCAGTCTGGCCAACATGGTGAAACCCCGTCTCTATTAAAAATACAAAATTAGTTGGGCATGGTGGTGTGCGCCTGTAATCCCAGCTACTTGGGAGGCTAAGGCATGAGAATCACTTGAACTTGGGAGGCAGAGGTTGCAGTGAGCCAAGATCACACCACTATACTCCAGCCTGGTCTGTGAAGTGAGACTCTGTCTCAAAAAAAAAAAAAAAAAAATTGGAAAAAAAAATACAACAATAAAATAATACAAATTTAAAAATACAGTATTAACATTGATTTACATAGCATTTATAGTATATTAGGTATTATAAGTAATCTAGAGATGATTTAAGGTATGTGGGAGGATATGCATAGGTTTATATAAATACTACACCATTTTTTCCCTTATGTCTACTGATTGCTTTCTCAAAACTACACCATTTTATATATGGGACTTGAGCATCCGCAGATTTGGGTATCCAAGGGGGGTCCTGGAACCAGTCCCCTATGGATCCTGAGGGATATTGGTGTACAAGTATCTGTTTCAGTCCCTGCTTTCAGTTCTTTTGAGTATATATTGAGGAGTGGAATTGCTGGATTATATAGCAATTTTATGTTTTGAATTTTAGAGGAACTGCCAAACTGTTTTCCACGGCAGCTGAACAATCTTACATTCCACCAGCAATGCATGAGGGTTCCAATTTCTCCACATCATCACCAATGCTTGTTATTTTCATGAAAAATAGCCATTCTAATTTGTGTGAAGTGGTATCTCACTGTGGTTTTGATTTGTATTTTCCAAATGACTGAGGCATGTATTTATTGGCCATTTGTTTGTCTTCTAGAAAAATATTCATTTTCATGGAAGAAAATCACCTTATTCTAATTAACTCACAAGGAATAAAATTGTAACAGCCAGTTTAAGGAGGGCACACAAACATTTGCCCAGCCCCAAATTCTACACCATCTTAATGAAATTCTACACAGTTAGAACACCCTCTTCCATTTCGATTCTGAAGCAAGGAAGCTACAAATGACACACGAGAGGTTTAACTGATGGTTATACTTTATATCTTTACTATCAATTATATTTTAATAGTGAATTAACTTGGCTATGAGAGCTGCTTTTCCATTTCTCCAATTTGAACTTCTTGATTAGGCCAATCTGTTTGCAAGTCTGCACTGTTTGAGAACTTCATTGAAAGCCCCACAGAGCGTGTTGATGTCATCTTGGTTCTGGGCACACTCCAAAAACTGTTTCATCTCATGGAAAAAAGGCTGCTGCTGCTATGCTGGCCGGGTTGCCTGAGGCTGCTGGTAAGTGATGTCAGGTTTTGCAGGTTCACCATTACTTCCTCCACTGAAGCTCCCAGTAAGGGCATAACCCAGTGTGTGCCCCACAGCACAGCCTACAGCCATGCCAGCTGCACTGGTTGCCACTTGGGTCATCAGACTTGGCTGCCGGGGCGCAGCAGCAGGAGAGCCAACTGCAGATGGGGGTGCCACTGCTGGCGGCTGAGCTGCTGGTGCTGGCCTGGGTGTAGCTGTCATCTGAGGTGCCCGGCTGGTGAGAGGAGCCCTGCAGGAGGTGCGGCTTCAGCTTGCACGTGGCGTCCTAGCTGCACGGCGGCTCAGCGTGTGGTAATACTCATTTTTGAATTGAGTTGTTCGTTTTTGTCATTGAGTTTTAGGAGTTGCTTATTCTGGATTTGAATCCCTTATCAGATGTATCATTTGCAAATATTTTCTTCATTCTATGGGTTTTCTTTTCACTCTGTTGATTGCGTCCTTTGATGCAAAAAGTTTTAAACTTTCATGAAAAGAACGGTTCTTTAATTTTTACTTTTGTTGACTGTGTTGTTGGTGTTGTATCCAAGAAATCATTGTCAAATCCAATCTCATGAAGATCTTCCCTTGTTTTTTCTAAGAGTTTATAGTTTTAGCTTTTAACTTTAGATCTTTGACTCATTTTGAGTTTAAAAAAGTATGATGTAAGGATCCAGCTTTACTTGTTTGCATGTGAATATTCAGTTTTTCTAGCACCATCGGTTGAGGAGAATGTCCTTTCTCCATTAAGTGGTCTTGGCACTGTTGTTGAAGATCATTTGACCCCATATTTCTGTGATTATTTCTGGGCTTTCTGTTCTTTTCCACTGGCTTATATAGCTGTTTTTATGCCAGTATCACTTTTTTTTTTTTTTTTTGAATACTGTAGCTTTGTAGTAAGTTTTGAAATTAGGAAATGTGCATCTTCCAATTTTGTTATTTTTCAAGAATGTTTTGGTTATTTAGGATCTCCTGAGATTTCCTATAACTTTTAGAATTGATTTTTCTATTTCTGCAAAACATGCCGTTGGTATTTTGACAGGAGTTTCACTGAATCTGTAGACTGCTTTGGGTGATTTTGTCCTCTTCACAATATTAAGATAAAATGGAAATGTCTTTCCATTAATTTATCTTCTTTGGTTTCTTTCAGTCATGTTTTGTAGTTTTCAACGTACCAATCTTTTCCCTTCTTAGTTAAATCTATTCCTAAGTACAGTTTACCCTTAAACAACATGAATTTGAGTTGCAAGGTTGATTTATACTCAGTTTTTGCGATAAAAGTTACAGCAAGTGTGCCTGCCTCTCCTGCCTCCCCTTCCACCTCCTCTACCTTTTCTACCTCTGCTACCCCGAGACAGCAAGACCAATCTTTTCTCTTCCTCCTCCTCTTCAGCCTACTCAATGTGAAGATGACAAAGATATGACTTTTGTGATAATCCGTTCCACTGAATGAATTGCAAATATATTTTTTCTTCCTTGTGATTTTATTTTGTTCTTATTTTTTCTTTCCCTCTTTTTGTAATTATCCAGACATTGTTGAGACTCCTTCTGATTTTTAAAATATCACTTTCTTTTCTCTATCTTACTTTATCCTAAGAATATAGTATATAATACATATAACATAAAATATGCATTAATTGACAGGTTGTTATTGGTAAATTTTCTGGTCAACAGTAGGCAATTAGTACTTAAGCATTTGGGGAGTCAAATGTTGTATGTGGACTTTTGACTATGCAGGAAGTTAACTGTATTTTATTCTTTTGGATATTATTATAAATGGAATGTTTTTCTTAATTTTCTTTTCAGATTATTCATTGCCAGTATATAGAAATGCAACTGATTTTTATGTGTTGATTTTATATCCTGCAATGTTGCTGAGTTCATTAGCTCTAAAGTTGTGTGTGTGTGTGTGTGTGTGTATGTGCACTTGCACAATCTCTAGGGTTTTCTACATAAAAGATCTTGCCCTCTGTGAACAGTGAGAATTAATTATCCTTTTTCCTTTCCAATTTAGATGACTTTTGTTCTTTTTCTTGCCTAAATGCTCTGGCTAGAATTTCTAATCCTATGTTGAATTGAAATAGTGAAAGCAGGCAGCCTTGTCCTATTAATGATTGTAGAGGAAAAGGTTTCATACTGTCTTTTTTTTTTTTTTTTGAGACGGAGTCTCACTCTGTTGCCCAGGCTAGAGTGCAGTGGCTGGATCTCAGCTCACTGCAAGCTCCGCCTCCCGGGTTTACACCATTCTCCTGCCTCAGCCTCCCGAGTAGCTGGGACTACAGGCGCCCACCACCTCGCCTGTCTAGTTTTTTGTATTTTTTTTTTTTTTAGTAGAGACGGGGTTTCACCGTGTTAGCCAGGATGGTCTCGATCTCCTGACCTCGTGATCCGCCCGTCTCGGCCTCCCAAAGTGCTGGGATTACAGGCTTGAGCCACCGCGCCCGGCCATACTGTCTTTTCACCATTGAATGGTCTTGGCACTCTTGTCAAAAATCAGTTGACCGTATATGCAAAGGTGTTTGGAGTATGATGTTAGCTGTGGGTTTTTCATATACGACCTTTATCATTTTGAGGAAGTTTCCTTCTATTCCTAGTATATTGAGCGTTTTTATTGTGAAAGGTGGTTGAATTTTTGTCAGGTGTTTTTCTGCATCAATTGAGTTGATCATGTGCGTTTCTCCCCTGAATTCTATTAATGTAGTGTATTACATTGATTTTTTTGTTGAAGCATTCTTTTTTCATTGTTCTTATTTCATTTTTTGCTTTTCTTACTATTTTAAATTGATAGATAATTGTACATATTAATGAGGTAAATTGTGACATTTTGATACATGTATACAATGTGTAATGATCAAATCATAGTAATTAGTATATTCATCATCTCAAAAATTTCCTTTTTTTGGAGTTGGGAACATTCGAAATCTACTCCTCTGGCTACTTGAAAATATACAATAAATTTTTGTTAGTTTTCCTATAGCATTATAGAACACTAGAACTTATTACTCCTATGTATAGCTGTACTTTTGTGTTCATTAACTGACCTTTGCTATCTATCCTCTGCTCCCACCTACCCTTCCCAGTCACTGGTGACTACTATTCTACTCTCTACTTCTATGAGATCAACTTTTTTTAGCTTTCACGTATGAGTGAGAACATGCAGTACTTATCTTTCTATGCCTGGCTTATTTCACCTAATAGTTTCCAAGCTCTCTTATATAGCCACTAATGACAGAATTTCATTCTTTTTTTATGACTAAATAGTATTCCATTGTGTAAATATATCACATTTTCTTTACACATTCATCTGTTTTAAAACTTTTAACTTTTATGGATATGTAATAGTTGTATGTATTTACATATTTATGGGGGTGCATGTGATATTTTGATACAAGTATCACAGTGTGTAATGATTAAATCAGGGTAATTAGGATAGCCATCATCTCAAGCATTTATCTTATGTTTCTTTGTGCTAGAAACATTCTTTTTTTTTTCTTTTTTGAGACAAGGCCTCAATCTGTTGCCCAGGCTGGAGTGCAGTGGCATCATCTCAGCTCACTGTTCTCTCAACCTCCCAGCTCAAAGGATGCCCCCAGTCCAGACTTCTGAGTAGCTGGGACTACAGGTGCACACCCCCATGCTCAGCTAATTTTTGTAATTTTCTTTTGTAGAGATGAGGTTTCACCATGTTGCCCAGGCTGGTCTTGAACTTCTGGGCTCAAGCAATCTGCCCACCTTGGCCTCCCAAAGTGCTGGGATTACAGGTGTGAGCCACTGTGCCAAACTGCTAGAACATTCTAATGCCACTCTTCCACTTATTTTGAAACATACAATAAATTATTATTAGCTATAGTCTCCCTCTTCTGCTACTGAACACTAGATCTCATTGCCTCTGTCTAACTATATTTTTGTACCCATTAACCAACCTCTGTATATTTCCTTCTCCTGACCACCCTTCCTAGCTTCTGAGAGTCATCATTCTACTCTCTGTCTCCATGCGTTGTTTTTTTTTGAGCTCCCACATATGAGTGAGAAATGTGATATTTGTCTTTCTGTGCCTGGCTTATTTCACTCAGCATAATGTCCTCTAGTTCCATTCATGTCATTGCAAATGACAGGATTTCATTTTTTTTTGGCTGTATAATACTCCATTATGTATATGTACCACATTTTCTTTATCCACTCACCCACTGACTATCCATCCATCTGTTGATGGAACTTAGGTTGATTCTACATCTTGGCTGCATATCTTGTGAATAGTACTGTAGTAAACATGGGGGTACAGATATCTTTTTCACATACCTATTTCTTTTCCTTTGGATACATACCCAGCAGTGGGATTGCTAGGTCACATGGTAGTTCTATTTTTAGTTTTTTGAGAAACCTCCATACTGTTTTCCATAGTGGCTATAATAATTTACATTCCCACCAACAGTGCGTAAGAATTGTCCTTTTTCTCCATCCTCACCAGCGCCGGTTTTTTTTTTTTTTTCAAATGGTGTCTCACTCTGTCACCCAGGCTGGAGTATAGTGGTGTGATCTCAGCTCACTGCAACCTCTGCCTCCAGGGTTCAAGCAATTCTCCTGCCTCAGCCTCCCAAGTAGCTGGGATTACAGGTGTGCACCACTATGCCCAGCTCTGTGTGTGTGTGTGTGTGTGTGTGTGTGTGTGTGTGTGTATTTTTAGTAGAGATTGGGTTTCACATGTTGGTCAGGCTGGTCACTCCTGACTTCAAATGATCTGCCTGCCTTGGCCTCCCAAAGTGCTGGGATTACAGACGTGAGCTACTGTGCCTGGCCTTTTTCTTCTTTTTGGCAACAATTCGAGCACCTGGGTCTTGGGGTGCAAGTTTGCTCTTCGTGGCAGGGTTAGATGTAGGTTGCCCACAGAGCCAGGATCTGTGACTCTATGGGCATCCCCTAGTAGCTCAGGCCCAGGGGCGGAATTGTTGCTGAGATTATACTCCTGGAGGGTAGGGTACATCCCTGGCCTGAGTTTGGGGAAGAAGGGATGCTCTGGAGGTTTGAGCCTGGGAAGCAGGGTATGGCTGCAATTTGGGAGTAGGGCTCAGTGATAACTCAGGTTCCACTGGATGAGGTACTATGTAGTAGTGATGCTAGGCCTTGAGATGGTCAGGGTTGGACGTATCCCAGACTCAGTGAGGCCAAGTGCAGTGGCAGCAAGTACCCCAGAATGGCAGAGCACAGCTATCATTTGGGCCCTGAGGAGTAGGGCAGAAGAAAGCACAGTGATGACTGTACTCCCCAGGAAGAGGGGCGTTTCAGCAGCTAACACTTTAGTGGGCTAGTCCAGCTCCAGGGAAGCAGAATACTAGATCCGTGTGGCCTGTAGGGCTGCGTGTCTCAGCTCAGCCATTGCTCCATTTCTCTGGGACACAGGATACTATTTCAGCTCAACCCTGGGATGTGGAGCTGCTCAGCTCAGCCAGGGCACCAATTCCTTAGGGGGCAATGTGCTACTTCAGCTCAGGCCTGGAAAGGCATGACTGTTCTGGGTGGTCCAGGAACCATTTCCCTGGAATGCAGGATGCCCTGCGGCTTAAGTACTGGGGTGTGTGTGTGACTGCTTTGGGTGGTCAGGGCACCACTTCCTAGGATGCAGGATGCTACTTCGACTTAGGTACCAGAGAAGCATGAGTGCCATACGTGTCCAAGATACTCTTTTCCCAGGAGACAGGGTACCCCTTCAGCTCTGACCTGAGGGACTGGGGAGGAGTAGGTGGAGGACCTTGGCCTCTGCTTGGTTCCATGGGGAAGAGTGTAATAGCTGCTAACAGCTGAGCTTGGGGATGTTGGGCCACTGGGCTGGAGTGGCTCAGTGGTGGCTTAGCCTCAAGGATGAAGGTGAGCTGTAGCTACTCACTCCCTGGACAAGACATTCTCCATCCATAGTTTCAAATCCAAGATGGCACAGCACAGTAGTATTGCAGGCCCCAGGAGGTGAAGCACAGTGTTGGTGCCCTCTCTAGTGGGACCACAGCTATGTGGACTCCAGGCAGTTCCCTCACTGGGCTTAGTTCCTGTGAGGACTGCAGGGGACCCCAGTGGTGAGGCCTGTAGGTGTCCAAGGTGTTCATGAAGGTTGCTGGGATCCTCTTTCTTACCTCATTGCCAAAGGAGAAGGTCCCTCCTGGTTCCCAGCCCATCCTGGTTAGGGAAGGGGATGGTGGAGGCCCAGTGTTTCCTTTGGTTCTCTGTGTGGCCATGCCAATTTTCTGTGCTCACCCGGATTTCTGTTACTCCTCTGATGCACAATGGCACTCTCCTTCAGTTATTTTTGTTGCAATGTCATCTCGTTTATTCATTGTTCTGGATGTCTTTGGGAGGGGGACAAGCACTAAAGGCTTCTGGTCAGCCATCTTGCTCCATTGAACCATTCTTGCTTTCTGGGATTAAATCCCACTTAGTCATGGTGTTTACTCCTTTCAATATGTTGCTGAATTTGGTTTGCTAATTTTTTTTGAGGATTTTTGCATTACAGTTTTCTTTTTTTGGCAACATCTTTGTCTGGCTTCAGTATCAGGGTCATGCTGGCCTCAGAGAATGACTTAAGATGTGTTACCTCCTCTTCAAGTTTTTGGAAGAGTTTCAGAAGGATTGGTGTTAATTCGTCATTAAGTATTTGGTATAGGCCAGGCATGGTGGCTAATGCTTGTAATCTCAGCATTTTGAGAGGCTAAGGTAGGAGGATCGCCTGAGCTCAGGAGTTCAAGACTAGCCTGGGCAATGTAGGGAGACAGTGTCTCTACAAAAGTTTTTTTAGAAACATTGGCTGGGCATGGTGGCATGTGCCTGTAGTCCTAGCTACTTGGGAGACTGAAGTGGGAGGATTGCTTGGGCCCAGGAGGTAAAGGCTGCAGTGAGCTGTGATCACACCACTGCACTCCAGCCTGTGTGACAGAGCAAGACCCTATCTCAGGAAAAAAAAAAAAAAAAGCATTTAGTGTAATTCACCAGTAAAACCATCTGTTCCTCAGCTTTTTGTTGTTGATATTGTTGAGAGGTTTTGATTATTAATTAAATCTCCTTACTAGTTATGTCTATTCAGATTTTCTAATTATTTATCAGTCAATTTTGATAGATCATGTGTTTTCAGGAATGTGTCCATGTCATCTAGCTTATCCAATTTTGAAGACTATGCTTGTTTAGCATAGTTTTTAAAGATAGTGATGAATTACAATGACATAAAATTTACCATCTTACCCATACATATATATTTTTGGAGACAGAGCTTCATTCTTGTTGCCCAGGCTGGAGTGCAGTGGCACAATCTTGGCTCACTGCAACCTCCGCCTCCTGGGTTCAAGTTATTCTCCTGCCTCAGCCTCCCAAGTAGCTGGGATTACAGGTGCTCACCACCACACCTGGCTAATTTTTGTATTTTTAGTAGAAATAGGGTTTCACCATGTTGGCCAGGCTGGTCTTGAACTCCTGACCTCAGGCGATCCACCCACCTTGGCCTCCCAAAGTGTTGGGATTATAGGCGTGAGCCACCGCACCCGGCCCATCTTACCCATTTCTAAATGTACAGTTCAGTGGCATTAAGTATACTTACTTTGTTGTGAACCATTACACCGTCCATCTCCAGAAGTCCTTCATCCTGCAAAACTGAACCTCTGTACCCATTAAACAATAATTTCCCATTTTCCCCTATATCCCTGGCAACCACCATTCTACTTTCTATCTCTATGAATTTGACTACTCCAGGTACCTCATGTAAGTGGTATCATCCACTATTTGTCCTTTTGTGACTGGCTTATTTCACTTAGCATAATGTCCTCAAGATTCATCCATGTTATAGCAAGTATCAGCCTTTCCTTCCTCTTTATGGCTGAATAATATTCCTTTGTATGTATAGACCACTTTTTCTGTGTCCATTCATCCATCAATGGACACTTGTGTTGCTCCCACCTTTTGGATATTAGCACAGTGTTTTCAGTTAAAAAAACCGGATTTTGAGAACGGTCTCTGTACTTGTGAGCTTTCGGACCTTGGGTAATTTAATTTGTGTACTGCTCAGTTTCCTCATCCTCAATAGGGGGATAATAATAGTGCCTGCATTGTAGAGTTATTGAGTTAAATGACTGTATTTGAAGTACTTAACATACAATGCCTCCATAACCATTTGTTACCATCAGCACAGTGGTGCCGGAGAGTTTGTTTTTAGAGTCAAATAGCCCTGTGTTCATCTAGTTATGTGACTAAGGGAAGTTATTTGAGTTACAGTTTCCTTATTTAAAAAATGGAAATAATAACACATTAATTATTTTATTTGACAAATGTTTGTTGATATCTACTCTCAATATCTGCATTATCCTATGAGATAGGATACAGGTGAACAAAACAGAAAAAGTAATCCATGCCCTCGTGGAACTTACATTCTAGTGGTATGAGAACTGAAACAGAAATAATTCCCAATTCATGTGTTAAACAATACTAGGAAATGGTGCTTGTTTATCAAGACTAACGGTTTACGTATCAAACCCTACAAGACCCTCATCTCAATCCTCCCACCAGTTCAAAGCTGGTATGTCATAAATCCTCTGATTCTAGCCAATTCTCCTCCTTACAAGATCATCCTTGGCATCACCTAACTGAAGCCTTAACCCCCCACAAAGACTCTGCTCTAACTTCTCATTTTGAAACACTACTAAGATTCTGTCAAAGTGGTCTGCTGCCTTATTGCAGGAAATCTCATAAACCCAGTTTTGATTGACTTACAGGTTTTTCTGGTGGTTGTTTGGGTAGTCAACAACAATAAACAAGTGTGTTAGTCTGTTTTCACGCTGCTGATAAAGACAAACCCGAGACTGGGCAATTTACAAAAGAAAGAGGTTTATTGGACTTACAGTTCTACATGCTGGGGAGGCCTCACAATCATGGTGGACAGCAAGGAGAAGCAAGTCACATCTTACATGGATGGCAGCAGGCAAAAAGAAAGCTTGCACAGGGAAACACCCCCTTATAGAACCATCAGATCTCATGAGACTTATTCACTCTCATGGGAACAGCATGGGAAAGACCTGCCCCCATGATTCAATTACCTCTCCCTGGGTCCATCCCACAACACATGGGAATTCAAGATGAGATTTGGGTGAAGACACAGCCAAACCATATCAACAAGATACATAAATTACAGAGTTTTGATAACAAGATGAGGGGAGAGGGCTCATGGGGAGGAGGCTTTGCAGGGCAGATTGTTTTATTTATTTGACTTCACTCTGAGTAAGGATGAGAAGCAATTGGAAGCCTTGAGCCAGAGAAGTGGCATGATCTGCTTTATCGTTTAGCAGGATGACTCTGGCATCCACGTTGATAAATGACTGAAGAGAGGAAAGGTGGGGAACCAGGAGGAGGACATGGTGGTTCTTTCTCATAATCCCAGCACTTTGGGAGGCTGAGGCAAGTGGATCACTTGAGCTCAGGAGTTCGAGACCAGCCTGGGCAACATGGCGAAAACCTACCTCTACAAATAATACAAAAATTAGCTGGGCATGGTGGCACACGCCTGTAGTCTCTGCTACTGGAGAGGCTGAGGTAGGAGGATCATCTGAGCCTAGGGAGGTTGTGGCTGCACTGAACTGTGATCATGCCACTGCACTCCAGCCTGGGTGACAGAGTATAACCCTGTCTCAAAACCAAACTAAACTAAACTAAACTGAAAGTGGGAGCCAGGGACCATTTAGGAGACTCAGACTGGGGTGGTAGGGATGGATCTGGGGAGAGGTGGTTGGACTCTCTTACCTATTTTGAAGATGGAACCAATGGAATTTGTCGATGGATCAGATGGGAGTGTGTGAGGAAGAAGCTCACCTATCTTACAGGATGTCATGAGCTTTCAACCTCACGGTGTTTGTAACCTGTCAGTGCTCAGTAAACAGCAACAATTTGAAGATTCTCACATGTTTCTCCTCTGCCTAGATCTGGGTCTTCCCACCTCTGTCACTTGCTAAACTGCCAAAGATGCCTCTTTCCCCAGGGGCACCTTCCTGATGCTCTCACTCAAGCTTAGGTGTCCTCCTTGTGACTCCATCATCAACTCTCCTTTACAAGCACCACATGTGGCCCCAGTTCTGTGGACTCTTGCAGGCCCTTACTTGTTTCTGTTCCTCTGCAGACTGCCCTCTCCATTAGGCTGGCCTTGTCCACCCTGCTCACTACTGAATACTCTGCACCCAGGACAAAGCCTGCAACACAGCTGGTGTCCAGCCCATGCTTGTTGATTATTATTAACATCTTTTTTTTTTTTTTTTTTTGAGACAGGGTCTGGCTTTGTCACCCGGGCTCTGGAGTGCAATGGTGTGATCTCAGCTCACTGCAACCTCTGCCTCCTGGGCTCAAGCGATTCTCATGTCTCAGCCTCCCAAGTAGCTGGGATTACAGGTGTGCGCCACCATGCCTGGCTAATATTTGTATTTTTAGTAGAGAAGGGGTTTTGCCATGTTGGTCAGGCTGGTCTTTAACTCCTGGCCTCAAATGATCTGCCTGCCTCAGCCTCCCAAAGTGCTGGGATTACAAGTGTGAGCCACTGTGCCCGACCTTAACATCTTAATAATCTGTAATGAGGGAAAAAGGGTAGTTCCTTTATCTCAAGCATGGAGTTTGGGTTCCACTCACAGAGGCTGTACTTACATTGAAAAACAAGGGAGAAATAGCTATAAACCATGACTAGCTGTGGGCAAAATTATGACGTAGCCAAAGTCTTATGGAGTTTTTGCATTAATTTTGATTTTTTTTTTTTTTTTTTAGATGGAGTCGCGCTCTGTCACCAAGCTGGAGTGCAGTGGTGCGATCTTGACTCACTGCAACCTCTGCCTCCCAGGTTCACGCTGTTCACCTGCCTCAGCCTCCCAAGTAGCTGGGACTACAGGCGCACGCCAGCACACCCAGCTAATTTTTGTAATTTTAGTAGAGATGGGGTTTCACCGTGTTCGCCAGGATGGTCTCAATCTCTTGACCTCGTGATCTGCCTGCCTTGGCCTCCCAAAGTGCTGGGATTACAGGCGTGAGCCACCGCGCCCGGCCTAATTTTGATATTTTTAAAACATTTAATTAAAATGTCATTTAATTACTGAGTTTTTGGGATCCCTGTCATTTTTGTGCCCTAGGAAAGAAAGTACCTCCCCACCTTCCCAGACCTGGCCCTGCTGGAGAGGCAGTAAGGGTTAGGAAGGTGCTGTGGAATGTGGGATTAGGTAAGCATGGCATTTTTCTGAGTGTTATATGAGGTGTTTTGAAGAGAAAGTCTTAAAGGTACCAAGGTGGATGTACAAGTCTGCTCAAGCTGCCATCACAAAATCCCTAAGACTAGATAGCCCAAACAATAGACACTTATTGTCTCATAGCTCTGGAGGCTAGAAATCCAAGGCCAAGGTGCCTGCAAGGTCGGTTTCTGGTGAGGCCTCTCTCCCTGGCTTGCAGATGTCCACCTTCTCACTGGGTGCTCACATGAACTCTCTTGTGTCCGCTTGGAGAAACAGTCCTGGTGCCAGTTCCTTTTCTTTTCTGAGACAGAGCCTCACTCTGTCACCTAGGCTGGAGTGCAGTGGTGTGATCATGACTCACTGCAGCCTCAAACTCCTGAGCTCAAGCAATTCTCCTACCTCAGCCTCCCAAGTAGCCAGGATCACAGGTGTGTGCCACCATGGCTGGCAAATTTTTTTTTTATCTTATAGAAACAGGGTCTCACTGTGTTGCCCAGGCTTCCTTTGCTTATAAGAACATCAGTTCTATTGCTTTGGGCACCCCCTTATGACCTCATTGAACCATAACTACCTTCCTAAAAGCCTGACCTCTGAATGCAGTCACATTGGGGGTAATGGTTTCAACATACATTATTTTGTGCTGGGGGCACAATTCAGTCCGCACCAGTGGGTACCCAGCCCCCATTCAGATCATGCTGCCTGGGGTAGGAGCTCAGTGCTGAGAGACGAACAGGTCAGGTTTGGATTTGGGCTCTTCTTCTAATTAGTTGTGTGATCTTGAGCTAATCACTTAACTTCTCTGAACCTCAGCTTCTCCAACTCTACAATTAGTCCATATTTCTTATCTCACAGGGAGATGGAGGGACTAATCTGAGATGCATATAAAAACCTTGAAGACAATTCTCAGTAAACTTTAGATTTCCTCCCTTTAGCAAACTAATTGGAATTCAGGAAGCAGCCACTGGCACTGTAGGTAGAAGGCAGTTCTGTTCATTGACTTCGGGCAGCTGCAGGGCTCGAGGGTGACATTACACGGAGGCTGTCTATGATTTTTCTAAGTTTCAGTGGCTGCACACCCTTATCCCACATAAGATTAGATTTTCACGCAGACATTGGGCAAGAGTCCCAGGCCTCACAGATATTTTCGGGTCAACCAGGAACTCTCCATTGCTGTCGAGTATGAGGGAAAGTGCCGAGTCATGGATTTGTTTCCTTCAGATTCTGTGTGGTTCTTATCATGTTCTTCAGGAAACATTAGCACACCCAGCTATTAATAATGATGATGGAATGAAATTTCTGACTAAATCCGGGGTGGAGGTGAGGGTCACCTGCCTGGCTAACCTATACTTGTATCTATCCAGGAAGGAAGGGAGCTATCTGGAGGCAGGCTAAGGAGATAGGAATGTTCAACATGCTGGGAATCCCTCGACTTCACGCAACAGGGCAACCCAAGCCTCCGAAGGTCGGACTTGGGTGGGAGGGATCAGTGTTGTCATTGGCACGTTTTCCCAATCAAGTCCAAAATCCCTTAGTAGGCAAAGAGTTGAGATAGGGAAACAGTACCTGGGGCCCCACTGATAGTGGGATGATGGTCCTCATCACAGTGCAGGATGGAATCTTTGTTTAGATTACCAGAGGACTGTACATACACCCTCAAAACAGATGAGGTATTTTCCCTGGGAACTTGCTGTAATTCTTACTCCCTTTGTTCCTCTTTTCCATGAAAGCATGAGGTTTCACTGATGAAGGCTCCTCCCTTCCGGCACCCCTTCTTCGGCCCTTGCCGCTGCTATGCCCCTTCAATTGCCCTAACAGTGTTGATGAGCAGAAATAGTGTCAGATCATGATGTCAGAAGTCATGTCAGATATCTGTTTGGTGCCTAGGACCTTCCAAGATTTATGGCTACCAGTAAATCACAAGAGAGATTTTGATTCTGTTTTTCCTCCCAGAAAGTGAAGGACAGCTCTGGCCTTACTGAGTAGTCTCTTTTAGGCAATTGCTGGCATTACTGGGCGCAGAAGCTCATTTGCTTCCCCACAACCTGAGTGGAAAACTTCACTCAGGCGCTGGAATATATGCTATGCTCCCATTGCCCAACAAATCCAGACCTAACTGACATAAGGGAATGTTCATTTCAACTATTATTGGTCCTTTCCCCTTATAACATTCATCCTTGAGAAGTTGTCACAACAGAATTAAATTTCCAACATTTAAATCAGGTTGATGATTAACTCAAGGAACCCAGAAAAAATTTGTTGCAATCTGTTATTGGAAATAGAGGAGTAACACCCTGCAGCTGACTGCAGCCATGGACTTGGGCAAGTCCTCAACATCTACAAGTGCACCAGCAATACAGAACCACAGGCCACAGGTGGCTGCTTCTTTTTTTTTTTTTTTTTTTTTTTTTGAGATGGAGTCTCACTCTGTTGCCCAGGCTGCAGTGCAGTGGCATGATCCTGGCTCACTGCAACCTCTGCCTCCTGCGTTCAACTGTCTTTCTTGTCTCAGCCTCCTGAGTAGCTGGGACTATAGGGGCCCACGACCACACCCAGATAATTTTTATATTTTTTAGTAGAGACATGGTTTTGCCATGTTGGCTAGGTTGGCCTTGAACTCCTGACCTCAGGTGATCCATCTGCCTCAGCCTCCCAGAGTGCTGGGATTACAGGTGTGAGCCACCACGCCTGGCCCACAGGTGGCTTCTTAAATTAAAACTTAAATTAGTTAAAATTAAAAATTCAGTTCCTTAGTTGCACTAGTCACAGTCAAGTGCCCAATAGCTACATGTGGCTGTGGCTACGGCATAGAGCAAGCAGATATAGAATGTTTCCATCGGCGCCTATTTCATCATCTGAGAGGGGAGTGACAGGGACCTCAGATGTCGCATGAGATGGTGCATGTAGAGACACGTTGCATATTATGAAGTGAAACACACGTTTTATTGTCAGCCTTGACTTGTCATTTGGATGGATGCAAAGTGGATTCCAGGTTCCTAATGAAAAGCTTTATGAAATAATCTGAATCTTTTGGTGTATCTGTTGAACAGTTTTCTAAGTCAGCCCTATTTTTTTTCCATTATAATCAGCAGTGCTGAGAACCCACCTTTTCTGAGCAGAAAGAGGGTGAAATTCTTGTCCACTCTAAATGCTGGATTCCCACTGTCCTCAATCAATCAACACCTCTTCCTGGATAAGCTCAGGGACTCCTTTTGACCCCAACTCCCAGCCTCCAGTTCTACAGCAGCATAGTACCTTCGGGAGGGCGTAAAGCTATCCTCCCTCGGCCCCTGCTGTCATACATAGACGCTGTCCCCTTCTCTCCACATCCCAGCCGTGGCTGCCCTCTCAGCCCCTCCATTCTGATGATGGGCAACATGAAGATGTTAAGGACCCTTGGCAAACTCCAGGGTTTCTTTACAATTAGTAATCCTTTCTGATGATCTGAAAGTGTGTTAGCACACTTCTCCCAGTGCTCAACAGCATGAAAGGCTGTGTTCTCTCCTGCCCAGAACAACAGGATCTCCTTTCCCTCCCTTAACACCCCTCCATCACCATCACCACAAGTTCCTGCTCTCCGCACGCTTGTCCTGGGAATCAAGCAGTGGAGACGTATGCTGGAAGAGAAGGAGCTTGGGCCTGAGGTAGATGTGGGCTGGCTCTCACCTCTGTCATGGCTTAGCTTGTGACTTTGGCAAGTTACTCGACTTCCTTGAAGCAAGTGTTTGTCTGTTTTCTTTCATTTGCATAAATGAGGGTAATAGCATCCACTTTGCAAAACTGTGGTAAGAACAAAATGAGCTATGGGCTAAAATGCTTAGGGCAGTGCAGTGCCGGGCATGCGGCATTTGGCATACAGCTGGTGCCACAGAAATCAGTAGTTGTGTTTATTCAAGAGCCATCCTCAGTTCTGGCGGAACATGGTGTTTACCCTTTCCCTTGTAAGACAATGAAAGGATCTCAGACACTTCATTGTCTAAACATTGTTGGATGGGACTAAACAGCTTCAAGTGAATGTGCCAGCTACAACAAGCATATTGCAGCAAATACTCTTCTTTATCCCCATAAAGCCATTCCCTCTTCTTTACCTTTATAACAGAATCCAGATTTTGTTTAGGTGTCTGGTGTCCAGGGCTCCCTCTCCAGGTCCAAAGAAATGTTACTCTTTATTGGTCCAAACAATTGGGTTAATATTCTCCTTGCTGGTGATTCATGTAAAAATGGTCCTGTGATGTACTTGTGGTAAGTGAGACACAGAGGAAGTGGGGGAGGGGTAGTTTCTCTCCTGCCCATAAAAATAAAAGAAAAACAATTGGAGACATTGGCCCCTCTTCTTTCACCCAGAGTGGTTGTGCCCCTGTGGAATGACTGAACCTGTGGCCCTCTTGTGTCACGAGGGGACAAGTTTGAAGACCAAGGCCAACATGCTCAGATGGCAGAGCGTAAAGATGGAAAGAACCTGGCTCCATGAAGTCCTCAAGCTGTTATATTAACCGGCCCTAGAATCATCCTATTTCCAGACTTTTGGTGAGATAATAAATTTATTTTATTTAAAAAATCAATTAAAAGTAGGTTTTTTCTGTTATTTATAGTTGACAGTCTCCTAAATGATTTCTAATACAAATAACCGACATGTTTGCATTTTAGTTATTTCTATATGTCTCTTATATTTTCTGCTTAACCCTCTGCTCTTTTTTTTTTTTTGAGACAGAGTCTTGCTCTTCTTGCCTAGGCTGGAGTGCAGTGGCGTGATCTCGGCTCACTGCAACCTCCACCCCCTGGGTTCAAATGATCCTCCTGTCTCAGCCTCCAGAGTAGCTGGGATTACAGGCATCCGTCACCACGCCTGGCTAATTTTTATACTTTTATTAGAGACAGAGTTTCACCATGTTGGCCAGGCTGGTCTCGAACTCTTGACCTCAGGTGATCTGCCCGCCTTGGCCTCCCAAAGTGCTGGGATTTCAGGCATAAGCCACCGCACCCGGCCAACCCTCTGTTCTTCTTAGATGGTATGCTGTATCTTTCCCCCTTGTTCAATCCCCTAACACCTGGTTCACCATCTTGCACATAGAAAGCACTAAAATGGAATTTATAAATAAATATGAAAGTGAAATATGGCCCTTGAAATGACAGCTTGCTTCCAACAGAGGTTCCACCGCAAGATTTTAAGATAGAGGGTTGGTGGTGAGAGGAGACCTGAAGACGATCAGTACTGCGACAGAGTCGAGCTTCTGTTCTATGTGTGGTATATCCTTCTTCTGGGAGCTTTGACATCAAAATTTGATATTACCATCGACTCTTTTCTTATTGTCAGCTCCTCATATCCGAAGAGTTGCCAAGTTCTGGCCATATTACTTTGACTCTTCAGCTTATCCAAAGTAAGTAGAGAAATCTGGGGGAAAACTGTTTTATACTGTCCGAGCAAATGACATTGGTCTGAGACAGAAAGGCCATGTAATTCTTTTGAACAGCAACTGTGTCTTTTCAAGGGGGGAAGTCTACTGGGAAAGCCACATGAAGATAAAAAAGCTGTTTAGGTTGGGCAGGGTGGCTCATGCTCATAATCTCAGTGCTTTGGGAGGCTGAGGCAGGAGGATCGCTTGAACTCAGGAGCTGAGGGCAGCAGTGAGGTACAACTGTACCTCTGCACTCCAGCCCAGGCAACAGAAGGGGACCCCACAGCTTTTTTCCAAAAAAGCTGCTTGGAGAATGGATGGAAAAACACGAAGTCACCATATAAATTGGCTCCAAGTCCCCAGTCCTCTAGACGTCGTCCTCTGGTGTGAAGCCCTCTGCCCTCCTGACTGCTGGAGACCGGTGTCCCCTTCTCTCCACATCCCAGCCATGGCTGCCCTCTCAGCCCCTCCATTCTGATGATGGGCAACATGAAGATGTTAAGGACCCTCGGCAAACTCTAGGTTTTCTTTACAATCAGTAATCCTTTCTGATGATCTGAAAATGTGTTAGCACACTTCTCCCAGTGCTCAACAGCATGAAAGGTTGTGTTCTCTCCTGCCCCGAACAACAGGATCTCCTTTCCCCCACTTAACAGCTGTCCATCACCATTCTTCCCAGTGCGCTGCTGGGCAGTGAGCTTCTTAACAGAGCTGCCCCCGGGAGAAATGTTCCAGCTGGGACAAGTGACATTCTGTTGAAGTGGGGACTTGTGCACCTGCAGAGGCCTGAGAAGCTGTGAGTCCACACTGAGCTCTGTCATCTTCATTCCCAGCCATCTCCCCTGGGGGGCTGTTCTCATATGAACAAAGTAGGCAGGGTTTTCAGGATGAAGCCTCACTGGGATGCTGTAAGTGATTCCATCTCCGTATTGAGAAATTTTGTGTCTTCCATCCAGATTTGAGAAAAAAGAAGTAAGAGGAAGAAAGAAGTGTACCATGAGGGGAATAAAAGAGAAAACAAGTCAGGGAAAAGTGCTTGGTGAAAAAAATGGAGTAGAAAGACAAAATGGGCTGGGCGCGATGGCTCACACTTGTAATCCCAGCACTTTGGGAGGCTGAGGCGGGCAGATCATTTGAACTCAGGTGTTTGAGACCAGCCTGGGCAACATGGCGAGAACTTGTGTCTGCAAAAAGTACAAAAATTAGCAGGGCATGGCAGTGTGTGCCTATAATCCTAGCTACTCGGAAGGCTAAGGCAGTTGGATCACTTGAGCCTGGGGCGGTCGAGGCTGCAGTGAGCCGTGATCATGCTACTGCCCTCCAGCCTGGATGACAAAGTGAGACCCTGTCTCAACAAAACAAAACTATTGGTAAGAGGCTTAAACAAGAAGACAGAAATAACCACAAACAACTCTGAGACCAAAAAGTAGTTCACATATAAAAAGAAAGTCAAAATGGTACATGAAATATAACAAAAAAAGTTAGGGATAAACCAAAGTAAAGAAGACAGTGGTGTAATCTGAGAAGATGGGCACATGTCAACCTGGCTGCTTTTACGAAAATCCTTTCCTAGTCCTTTTTAAGAATGATGAGGCTGGGTGCGGTGGCTTACGCCTGTAATCCCAGCACTTTGGGAGGCCGAGGTGGGCGGATCATAAGGTCAGGAGATCGAGACCATCCTGGCTAACACGGTGAAACCCCGTCTATACTAAAAAAAATATTAAAAAATTTAGCTGGGCGTGATGGCGGGCGCCTGTAGTCCCAGCTACTCGAGAGGCTGAGGCAGGAGAATGGCGTGAACCCGGGAGGTGGAGCTTGCAGTGAGCCAAGTTCACGCCACTGCACTCCAGCCTGGGCAACAGAGCGAGATTCCGTGTAAAAAAAAAAAAAAAAAAAAAGAATGATCTATTGCCTGGTAAATATTTTTGTAAGTTTTTTGGACATACTACAAATAGAGTGAAATAGCTTTCTTATTGTTTAACTGGTAGTCACATGCTGTGCCTTTTATGGGCCTTTTCTTTATAGAACCTAGAATTTTAGTTGTGAAAAGGCGGCTGGAGAATACCTATTGTATAATCATTTTAGAGAAAAGGAATCCCCAGTCTGGAACAGTGACTTTCCCGGTGTTGTGTGGCTGGTGACCCAGGAGAGCCAGGACCCCGCCCTGCCTGAGCTGGGACTCCGGGCTGCCCCAGCACCCACCCAGGCTCCCGCTCTCTCTCTAGGCCTCCCAATCTGCAGACCTACTCCTGTCTCCCCACCTAGCAAAAGTGATTACTACTGTGGCTCTTTCTTAAGAGTCTTGTGAATTTAAATTAGTACTTAAAAATTACTAAATAACATTCTAACATGAATATAAATTAGTATTAAAACAATTACAAAATAACATTGTAACATGTTACAATGCAATACCTAATTTTTTTTCTTTTTTTTCTTTTTCTTTGGAGATGGAGTCTCACTCTGTTGCCCAGGCTGGGTAGAGTGCAGTGGCACGATCCCAGCTCACTGCAACTTCCGCCTTCCAGGTTCAAGCAATTCTCCTGCCTCAGCCTCCCAAGTAGCTGGGATTACAGGCGCCCACCACCACGTCAGGCTAATTTTTATATTTTTAGTAGAGACAGGGTTTCACCATTTGGCCAGGCTGGTCTCGAACTCCTGACCTCCAGTAATCCACCCGCCTTAGCCTCCTGAAGTGCTGGGATTACAAGCGTGAGGCACCACACCCGGCCAATACCTAATATTTATATAGAAATTTTACCAGGTGCTAGGTATTGTGCTCAGGGTTTTACATATACTAACTTTTAATCCTTAAGTAACAATATAATATGTTAATGGTTGAAGGCTGACGGCTAATATTTATAGAAGTTTTACCATGGGCCATGTATCGCGCTGTTGGCGGTTGAATTGTCGCCCGCCGCCCCCCATTCATATGTTGAATTCTCACCCCTTTGTACCTCAGAATGTGACCTTATTTGGAAACAAAATTGTTATTAATTAATGTAAGTCCTAATCCAATGTGACTGATGTCATCATAAAAAGGGGAAATTCAACACAGAGACCGGGGGAAGATGACAGGAAGACAGGGAGACAGTGGGCATTTTCAGCCAAGGAGAGTGGCCTGGAACACACCTTTCTCTCCCAGCCCCGGCAACACCAGCCCTGACAACACCTGGATCTCAGGCTGTGAGACAACACATTTCTGTTGTTTAAGCCACCTAGTCTGTGGTACTTTGTTTTGGCAACCCTGGCAAATTAATATACCTGCTAAGCGCTTTACAAGTATTAACTCATTTAATCCTTACAATCCAACCTATGCGATATGGAAAATGGAAGAAAAAAGTTAAACACCACTGGAAGGAAGCAATCATCCTGATCCAGAATGTGTAACATTCCATAAGACAAATGATGTGGTTTCTCCAACAAAACAGTGATATGATTAAAAAAAAAAAAAAGGGACAATAACCACATCCAATATCCAGACCCTGTTTGTGTTCTGATGCGACTAAACCAACTGTAAAAATACATCTTTGAGACAACTGGGGAAATTGGCTTTGGACTCAATATGACATGATGTTAAAGAATGGTTGTTAATTTTGCTAGGTGTGACAGTGGCATGGTGGTCACGTTTAAAAAAATGCAATCCTAATTATCAACGATGAGTGAAATGGCATGATGCCTGACAATTTTTTCAAGGAATCTAGAAAAGCGTTTGGGACCAGGTGATGTATACATGGCAGCTTACTATTCCGCTTACTTTCAAAAATATGCTCTAAAACTTTAACTCATAGAAGCAGAGGGTAGAACAGTGGTTACCAGGGGCTTTGAGAAAGGGGAAATGAGTGGGGAGGTGTTGTTCAAAGGGTCCAAACTTTCAGTTATAGGATGAACAAGGTCTGGGGCTCTAATGTACAGCACGGGTGGTAATGGATGTGTTAAATTAATTTGATTGTGGTAATCATTATACAGTGCGTATGTATATCAAAACATGTTGTACACTCTGAATATATATAATCCTTATTTGTCAATTAAATATTTTAAAATAAAAAAGCACACTAAAAACAAATTTGAAAGCTTCCATAAAAAAATGAGAAAACCTATGGGATTTTTTTATTGCTATTTTACAGATGTGGAAACCAGGGATCAGAGAGGTCTGGTAAGTGCCTTGAAAGAGCTGAGACCAGTCAGTCTGAATTCAAAATGTAATTCCAAAAGGCATTTTTAAATATTAATATTTAACGGCGAAGTTATAACGCTCACCTATCCATTCTACACCAATCCTCTGTGATATGCAGGGGCGACATCATCCCCACTTCAGAAGTGGTAGCAGAAGTTTAGAGAGGTCAGGTATTCACTAAAGAATGCCGAAACCAAGAGTGGAACCCAGGTTTCTCGACTTCTGGTAAAATGCTGACAGCAGACCCTGTGGGCCAATGGCATCACATTTAAGAGGAAGGATTTAGGGACAGGACTTCTGGGTTGCGGTCCCCCTTGGTCAGCTTGCTTAGCTCTGCGGGCCTCAAATATCCCATATGTGGATTGGACAACACCACCCCTTCTGCTGCGCCAGCCTCCCAGGGCCCCTTGAGGTGCAGAGAGACTTGGTGAAGAGGTTGGCTAACTGCAAGAATGCTGCAGAAATGCTACTAGCCTTTTCTATCTAAGCAGTAGTGTTTATCAGTTGGTGTGAAGAGGAAAATGTGGCTAGTGGGCCCTCAGGAGAGGCAATTTTGGGGGCAAAATGGAGCAGAGGGAGTTTCTTACCATGCCATCAGATTTATACTCATCAGACTTCAACTGCTTGAGATAAAATTCAGGGCATAGGTTGGATCTACTGAGGCCAGTCCTGGGAGGCGCTTGGTGTTCCTGACCTTTCTCTTGGCACTGGGGTTGTGGATGGTACACTTTTAGCCCGAACTTCTCAGAAGCAGCCTGCATTATCCATTAGGGCCTGTCCATCCAGTTCAAGTTCACAGTGATAAATCTCACAGCCCCTGAGGGTCCTCACAAAGGTGGGTGTGGTGTGCTGATAGCAGGCATGATTAAGTGCTTTCCTGTGTCAAATATAGCTGTAATATACTACAAACAGGCAGTCAGGCTTTATACAAACTGATCTGGCTGCTATCAGCTGCTCTGACATTTTATACTAATACTTAAAATAAATCTAGAAACAGGAAAGAAAGTACAGAATTATTGTTTTAAGCAGCCTGTGAGAGCTTATCTTCAAAGTGGCAGAGGTTCTATTGTATTTAGAGAAACTGCTCACTCCTTGGGCATGAAGTTTGTTGCAGGGACTCTGGGCTGCCTTGAGCAGTTTCCCACGTGAGTGCTGACGGCTGCCTCCAGGCAGAGCACTCACCCCGGCCCAGGGGCTCCATCCCTGCTCCTTGCTCCTTGCTCCTTGCTCCAGGGAAGACCTTCCAGTGCACCTGAAGCCCCAAACACACTTTAAAAGGCAATTTAGAATTCCCCCTTAAAACAAACAAAAACATCACATTTTCCCTCGTCAATATTGGTCTTGCCTTTGCATGTGGTGTCTCTGCCCTTGTATGTTTCACAGCTGAAAACAAAAGGAGGCTCCTGACTTTCTGGCGTTTCTTTCTGGACTGAGAGACCAAAGGAGAGGTGCCCAGGAAATAGAGATCTAAGACTTTTAAAAACAACATGCCGTACGCGGTGGCTCACGCCTGTAATCCCAGCACTTTGGGAGGCCGAGGCAGGCGGATCACCTGAGGTCAGGAGTTTGAGAACAGCCTGACCAATATGATGAAACCTCGTCTCTACTAAAAATACAAAAATTAGCCGGGTGTGGTGGTGCGCGCCTGTAATCCCAGCTAATTGGGAGACTGAGACAGGAGAATCACTTAAACCCAGGAGGCGGAGGCTGCAGTGAGCTAAGATCATACCACTGCACTCCAGCCTGGGCAACCAAAAAAAGAAAAACAAACAAAAAAAGAACGCAGAAATCACGAAACTCCTCTAGGAATTCTCAACTCTGGCAACACCTTGGTCACTCAGCGGGGCTTTTTAAAAATACTGATGCCCAAGATCTACCACCAGAGTCCCGCTTAATTGTTCTAGGATTTTCGAGGGGTGAGGATTGGGGCATTGGCATGTTTATAAACCTCCCTAGGTGATTCTAATGGGTAGCAGAGTGGAGAAACAGCCATTTATTCATATGGTTCATTAGACAGATGGCAGGAAGGAGTGGCTGCCGCCTCCCACAGAGTATGAGGACGGGACCAGGGCTCTCCAGCCCCCTTTCAGGAATCTGCATTAGACACTATGATTTATTGGTGCTCTAACCGAGATAAATCTAAGAAGGCACTGGATGCTAAGTACTTAATGCTACTTGCAGTCACGGTTGGTTTCTTCCTCAGCTTTATCTCATAATTTAAATTAGTTTTTTTCTACCAACATAATCAAAGGATCTTATTTTTTTGTGCCATTTCTGTAAAATGCCTTTATTTCTCGGATCATCCTTCCTCACTCAAAACAATTTTGTGTAGATTTGAGTCATGGAAGACTTTAGAGATATTGACGCTCACGTTCACTTTGTAAAACTGAACCAACAAATAAAAATGACCTGGCTGGGATAGCACAGAGAACTGAGTTAAATTGGTGGCTGCCTTCAGTGCCACTTCTGGTATTTATTATTTGTAAGAATGAGGAAGCCAGTTACTCCCTCTGCTCTGATGCCTGCATTTTTGGTGGATGTTTTCAAAACATTTTAAATCAACTACATGATACATGCAGAACATGATTATGGAGATTATATATTTGGAATTCTCTGGGATAGTCTTATTTTATTTTATTTTTCAGACAGAGTTTCCCTCTGTTGCCCAGGCTGGAGTGCAGTGGCGTGATCTCGGCTCACTGCAACCTCTGCCTCCCGGGTTCAAGTGATCCTCCTGCCTCAGTCTCCTGAGTAGCTGGGATTACAGGCGTATGCCAGTGCGCCTAGCTAATTTTTGTGTTTTTAGTAGAGATGGGGTTTCACCATATTGGTCAGGCTGGTCTCGAACTTCTGACCTCCAGTGATGTGTCTGCCTCGGCTTCCTAAAGTGCTGAGATTATAGGCATGAATCACTGCACCCAGCTGTCTTATTTTATTTTTATGTTTATTTCTTTATTTACAGATTGGGGTGGGGTTCCCTGTGTTACTCAGGCCAATCTCAAACTCCTGGCCCCAAGGGATCCTGAGTAGCTGTGATTACAGGTGGTAGCCATGCTGCCCAGCTTGATAGTCCTATTTTACATATCCTATCTTTATATTCACATAAAATAAAAAGGACCCAGAAATTTGACTACTTTGATATCCAAATGATATCTCCCAGACTATAGCACAAATTTGATAAAATGCACAATCAGCTGTTGTGTTTCAGCTCCTGGTTTGGAGAAGATGATCAGTTTACAGACCTTCTGTGATGCTGATGGAGCCTGCCCGGGGCTCTAAGATGCAGGCATGGGCCCTTGCTCCTGCTCTCTGATCTGTGCCTCACACATGGGGACAGTGGCTCCTGAGGCCAGGGCTACAGTGCAGCATGTAGCCCTCAAGGCTATCAGTCTTGTCAGCTTGTCCTGGCTAGCAGATCTTGAAGGGCAGCAGGAGATGCCGACAAGGCTGCTTTTGCAAGCCATCACCCGCTCTTCGTTCTTCACGCCTTTGGTCATGAAGCCTTCCCCACTCCCTGACTTCCCACATCACATCCTCTACTATCTCAGTTCCACACACTGTGTGCTCTGGATGCTTGCTGTGTATCCACAGGCCTGCACACTCTGCAGTCTCCCTCCTGGCTGCCTTGACAGCCTCTTCAATACCTTTCCTGCTTCACCCTTGCTATCTTCCTACTCCACTATCCATCCACCTGCAGCATCTGGTCATGTTCCTCCTGACTAAAAAACAGACAATTCCTGACTGGACGTGGTGGCTTATGCCTGTAATCCTAGCACTTTGGGAGGCCGAGGTGGGCAGATCACTTGAGGACAGAAGTTCGAGACCAGCCTGGCCAACATGGCCCAACCCTGTCTCTACTAAAAATACAAAAATTAGCCAGGCATGGTGGCGCATGCCTGTAGTCCCAGCTACTCGAGAGGCTGAGGCAGGAGAATGGCTTGAACCTGGAAAGTGGAGGTTGCAGTGTGCCAAGATTGTGCCACTGCACTCCTGCCTCCAGCCTGGACAACAGAGCGAGACTCCATCCAGAAACAAACAAACAAACAAACCAGACAATTCCTTAGGGGCCCCACTGTCTCTTTAACATACTTCCTGATGCCACCCCCCAGCCTCATTGCCTGCCTTCCTTTGTGCTCCCTCTGCCCGCCAGGCCACGGGCTGCACTCGGGACCATGGATGGCTGTGTCCCGACTCCAGAGGTCCTGATTTCATTAATCTGGGTGCCACAGGAGCTTGGGGATTTTATTGTGCAGCCAAGGTGGAGAAGCTCTGCCTAGCCTTTGTGAACTGCTCACTGTGGCCCAAGCTTGCGTGCTTTCTTATCTCCTGGCCTTCGCATGGGCTGCTCTTTCACCCTGGATGTCCTTTCCCACCTACTTTTTTTGGCTACCTGTCCACAGAACTCAAGGAGGAGGCTATCAAAGAGTTCAGTGTTAGCTGTGGGGCAGGGCAGACCAAAGGGAGGTTCAAGGGAGATTCCACGCTTTCAGGACCAGTAAATCATCATTTTGTAAGAATATGAGAGGAAGGGCGTTACGTGGAAGACTGAGGGCTACCCTCCCCCATGGAAAATGGACTTTGTCTTTTCATTGTGGCTGGCTGTGGTTCCAGACCATGTCCTCTAATACAAAGAAAGATTGGAAATGTGATGCTTTGGGGACCTTGGAGGCCATTCCCTTTGTGAACTTGTGTCCTTACACATTCTTGGCATAGCTTGCTTGCTTACTTGCAACTTTCTCCCACCTCTACATATTACAGAGAGGTGGGGGCCTCAGGTCTCCGAGTCTGATTTGCCAAGTTGGGACTAGAAGGGGTGAAGGCAAGGAGGGGTTGTTAAAACCTCTTCAGGAACTGCACCAATCACGAAGATCGCTCCCCTAAGATAGGAATACAAATTGGCTTTGATCACTCCATTCTATTTGTATAACCGATAGAGAGCGGTTCAGTTGATTAGTCAAAGCAGCTTGAAACTGATCATTTCCTTCAACCATCTAATTCTATTTTATGCTCCCCCTTCCCCCACAAACATCCTTAACATTATCTTATTCTGAATTGTACAAGAACTTACAGATTTTATCTTAGAGGACTATCAAATACATATCAACAAAAACCCAAGTTCATGTAACTAAAGGAGAATTTTAGGTCAGTCCCAAAGTGAGCTCTGTGTAACAATCTATTGCTACGTGCAATCCCGGGTGCTCACAGAATGGGTGGAATTCAAACACCTGTGGCTATTAGACACCATAAATACTAGCAATGAACATAAGCCCTGGATTCACTCAAATCCCAGCTCTGCTGTTTACTAGTGTGTGACCCGAGCATGTTCCTAGCCTCTCAGTACCCCTTTTTCCTTGTCTCAGAAACGGATAGGATAATAGTGTCTATCTCAGAGGTTGGTGTGAGATTTAACTAAGTGCCTTGTGAAGTGCTTTCTTAGCTCTTTATAGGCACTTAATAAATGTTAACTTTAAAAAAAGTGGCCAGGATTTTGTTTTTTCTGGCAGAGTCTTCATCTTGATGTTAGAAATGCCACCTTTTTTTTTTTTTTTTTTTTTTTTTAAGAGAGATTAGACTAAATAGTTCTCATAAATCAAAGATGACACAAGAGGCCGGGTGCGATGGCTCATGCCTGTAATCTCAGTCCTTTGAGAGGCTGAGGAGGGAGGATTGCTTGAGCACAGGAGTTCAAGACCAACCTGGGTAACATAGCAAGACCACGTCTCTACAGAAAAATTAATAAATTAGCCAGGCATGGTGCCCTGTGCCTGTAATCCCAGCTACTTGGGAGGCTGAGGTGGGAGGATCACTTGAGCCCAGGAGTTCAAGGCTTCAGTAAACAATGATCGGCCGGGCGCGGTGGCTCAAGCCTGTAATCCCAGCACTTTGGGAGGCCAAGGCGGGCGGATCACGAGGTCAGGAGATGGAGACCATCCTGGCTAAAGCAGTGAAACCCCGTCTCTACTAAAAAAAATACAAAAAAACTAGCTGGGCGAGGTGGCGGGCGCCTGTAGTCCCAGCTACTCGGGAGGCTGATGCAGGAGAATGGCATGAACCCGGGAGGCGGAGCTTGCAGTGAGCCGAGATCGCGCCCCTGCACTCCAGCCTGGGCGACAGAGCGAGACTCTGTCTCAAAAAAAAAAAAAAAAAAAAAGCAACAACAATGATCATGGCACTGCCCTCCAGCCTGGGCCACAGAGCAAGACTCTATCTCAAAAACAAACGAAACAGTGATGGCACAAGACAGAAAGTCTCCTGTCCAAGTCTAAGACCTGGTGTCACGTGGACTCTCTGCTTTACCAACATGACCCTGGCAACATGCATTTTACACCCAGGAGTGACAGCAGTGGTCCAGCAGCTCTGGCATGAGCTGGCTTAGTGACAGAGCTGTGATTGGCTCTTTAGGTACCCGGCTTCCCATCTACACTGGGCATGACTTCCGTGCTCACACTAGACCCGGTGCTACCTTACCCAATATCATCTTTTATCATCCCCTGGGGCCTCGAATTAACTGGATGTCGGAAACATTGATCATTTCTGAAAAGACAAATTTGTAACAGAAACCCAGGGGAACTTTTTCCTAAGGATCCTTTGCTGTTCCCCATCCTAACAACCCTGCTGGTAAAGGATGAGGGCAATGACTCCGTGGTGGAAAACAGAGACCCATGCATCAGAAAGGAAAATTATCACAGTTGTTTCTAAAGAATAGATCTCTAAGTTCACAGGATTTAACCAAACAGGTATTCTTTCTTAGTTCAAATGAAACACTGAGCATTTAAAGCTTGTAGCATCAGGTGTGGTGGAGAGCATTGTCTCTTGTGGTTTACTGAGAGGGTAAAAGCTCTTGTAATTAACTTAGTGCCAAGCAAGCAGCATGATCAGAGCTAGATAACATTCAAACAAGGTCCATCAAAAGAGAGGAAGTCACCAAAAGAAGTCGGTAACTAAGATATTTAGGGTTAGTGTTATACACACCAGTATGTTCCCCATCCCCCAAGGTTTTTCTTCTCTTTAATCAACTCATTATAGGAAGTGCTGGAAGGCGACCAGGCACGTACCTGCACTGGGTCACTCCCTGTACCTGCACTGGGTCACTCCCTGTACCTGCACGGGGTCACCACCCAGCTCTGGGGTTTGGACACATTGTCAGACAACGGTAGGTTTGAATGCCACTTGTCTTTAATCTCGTCATCACACTGATAGCCTCCTAGCAGCAACCATCAGCGTGGTAACTACATGTAATTCAGACCTCACCTGGGAGGTGAGTGGAGCTTGGGTGACAACACTGAACAACTCCCGCACCCTTCACAGCACCCTTCACGGTCTGAATTTCCCCAAGTGCCTTTGAGGTTACTTCAGTTTCAGGCTTTACAGGCAGAGGGAGGGGCACAGGCATAGTGATGACGTTGTTCACAGACAGGCATTGATTAGGTGGCCCCTAACACTGGGGGTCGATCTGTCCAGGTTTAGGGGGTTGCTTTGCTGTGATGCCACCTGCAGGGTTGGGACAATGCTTAGGAAAGCTGAGACCTGCAACCCTAAACTGAACAGAACCTACACAGATAACCTTTGGGAAGATCCTTAACCTGACTCCCTTCATACCTGCAAGAAACCACTGTAAGATTAGGAAATGTAATTACATCTGATAAAGTGATTGCCACGACATTGTTTGAAGACAGGGCTTTATCAGCCCTATTGTGTGAAGATTAATAGAGATCTGGATCTCCCTCTAGCCACTGGTCTCACACCTCCAACAGAATGAAATTTGATTATATTAGAATGTTTATATAGTAACTCCATCTTCCTTAGACTTTCAACGCTTTATAATTTATTCCCTTTGTAATACACTAGCCTGGGAGCCCACAAATAACCTCCAGTAGCCTGGGACCCCGGGACTAGTGATGCGTTGACTGGCTTCACATTCTCCAGCGCTTGCTCTGTGGAGCTCTCCCTGGAGCATGTGCCTTGCAAAGCACTGACTTCATTACATTACAATTCTGTTTCTCTGGCTCTCTCCCCACTGGGCTGGAAGACCCTTGAAAGACAGGCACTTGCTTATTTTGTGTTCCCCGAGAGTCTAGCATGGATTTTATTTTCTAAGAGTCAGTCCCCACATACCGGCTCAGAGAAACCTGGGCTTTTCTCACTGGGGAATATTGGAAAGGTGGGTGAGGGTGGAGCAGATCAGAGGAATCCATGAGACCCCAGGAGGATGGGTTGACTATTTACTAAAACCCTGGAGGGGAGGAAGAGGACAGGCAGGTGGGGTAGAGCAGAGGAGAACATTCCGATACCTGAAAGATGTTCACTCCAGTGCTGAACTGGAAGGGAACATCTCATCCAAACTTCTTATTTCATCAGTGGGGAAAGAGAGTTTGAACAAGGTCACACAGAAAGATTACATCACGAGGAACGTTCCAGGTGACATTTAGCCATGACTACCACCTAAATGTCCACCATGCTTACAGAGACAGCATACATATTTCTATTCTTTTTAGTTTTTTTTTTTTTTTTTTTTTGTGATGGGATCTCACTGTATTACCCAGTTTGGAGGGCTGTGGGTATTCACAGGTGCGGTCATAGCTCACTGCAGCCTTGGACTCCTGAGCTCAAGCAATCCTCCCGCCTCAGCCTCTGAGTAGTGGTGAGTGCCACTAGGCCTGGCCATGTTTCTATTATTTTATAATTAGATAGGGAAGAAGATAACATTTTAATGAATCAGGGGATTGGGTCTAGATCTCAAGAATTGGGACTCAAAGAGTCTTAAAAACACGTGACATAGCTGGACACCTAAAAAACAGACACTTTCAGTTAAGATCATACCACAACTTAGAAAATGCCACCTTAGTCTCGTTTCTCCAAAACTGGGTTTTACTGAATGGGCCTAACAGGAGAGGTGTTTACTGTGGCTTGTTTACCAACCAAGGCTCCACCTCCCTCAGCCTATTTCCACCTTTTACCCAGACCTTAGACTTAGAAGGGTCCCTGCTGGGCTTGAGTAAGCAATCAGCATGTCCCCAGCGCCCCACCCCAACGAGGAAAGGAAGAAATACAACTTTCGTAAATATGGAAAGAAGCTCTCAGTCAGTGTAAAAGGGAGAAGCTGGCCAGGTGTGATGGCTCACATGTGTAATCCCAGCACTTTGGGAGGCTGAGGCGGGCGGATCACGAGGTCAGGCCATCGTGGTCAACATGGTGAAACCCCGTCTCTACTGAAAAAAAAAAACAAAAAACAAAAATTAGCTGGGTGTGGTGGCACACACCTGTAGTCCCAGCTATTCGGTTGGCTGAGGCAGGAGAATCGCTTGAACCTGGGAAGTGGAGGTTGCAGTGAGCTGAGATTGCACCACTGCACTCCAGCCTGGTGACAGAGCAAGACTCTGTCTAAAAAAAAAAAAGGAGAGGCCAAGAAGAGGTGCAGCTATCAGTAACAGCCCGGAAAGACCTAGGCTATGGCACATGCTCAGTACCATCCTTCCCTCCATACCTGGTCACCAACACAAAATACAGATAACTTACTTGCATAAAGTATGCCCACCTACATAGGTCTCTTTGCTCCTCAACGACATTCCAGAGAGAAAAATAAGACAGGTATTGCTCCTATTCTGTAGACAGAAGAAGAGACCACAGAGGGGTTGAGCAGCTGGCCTTGGGTCACCCACAAAAGGTGAATGTCAGGGCTGGTGTTCTTTTCTTCCAGTTACACTTTATGGGTTCCTGTCCAGACATAGGAGTACTTGTTAGACACTACAAGTACTTAGACACCTTCTCGAAGGGGTCAGCCTAAGAGACCCAGTTTTTCCCTTCTGAGGGCCCCCACCTCAGAGGCTTTCTTGTCTCAGGGCATCAGGACCAAGATCTGTCTGTATCAAGGTCCTCTGACCCAAGGAGGAAGGGAAAAGCAGAGAACTTGATCACAGAGCACATTGGCAACCACCACATTTTCCTTCTTGGAAACATCTGGGTTTTCGTTTCCCTGCTGCTCTGTAGAAAACACCCAACTATGTAAAACCTCCGGGTTAGAAGTCACCACCAGCTCCATGTAGGAGGTGAGATGTGAAATAGATGATTTTCACGTAATTTTCCATCATCCCAGGGCCTTCTTAGTAACTGTCTCCAGTTGGCTGGTTATTCAATCCTGGTGCAGACAGTGCCAATACAAAGATGTCATGTGACCCAGAAATCCGTGTGCAGCATGAACCCTTTTTAGCCATAGAGTTTCTGTTGTTTTAATCCAGAGACTTAAAAATCCACTTAGTGATTAATAACCATTCCTGGCTTATGTACAGCAAAACAATCTCTTGCAATTGAAGTTGGCCTTTATATTCCCTTTAGAATGAAAGTATCAAACCATCCACTGATATGCTTAAAAGTCATAAGAGCATATTCCACGTGTATAGAGTGTCCTTGTAGTTCCAAAGCTGCCTTTGCAGGGAGGCAGTAGGTCTGGCTTGGCAGTTCCAAAGATAGTTTTTCCTGGGCCTTCTCTCTTGAAACAGGAGCCATAGTTTTTATATATACTTAATAAAAATCAGAGAAAAGACAAGAGATTTCCAGCCTCCCCAAATCAGATGGAGGAGCCTATAAACCATCCTTACTTACACGGCCAGCGTGGTGGCAGCCCAGGCAGTGAGAGGAACCATCTTCAGGGGGACAGACCTGAAGACTGAAAATGAAGGGAAAATGTGGAAAACTGGGATTTAACCAACTCGCCCTTGCATCTGCCACAATGGGACATTGTTAGTCCTGGGCTTCATGAAACAATAGACTTCGATAGGACATAATACCCATTCAGAAGTCAGCTTTACATCCTAGCTCTTGGGCCACTGAGCTCCCTTTGAATTTGCAACTGCTGCACACAATGTGTGTGTTACAGATTATTTGGCCTAAATCTCTTCCTGTTCTCCCTCCCCCATGACTTAACTTCTGCTCTACTCTTCCAGTAAGTCCAGGAGGGCTTTTCTTTCTGGAAATATTGGGAATTTGCCACAGGGCTCTCCACTGCTGAAATTCACAGCACTGCTTTTCCTGGCCATTTCAAAATGAGATGAACACATCGCATGAATGGATTTTAAGCACACATTCGTTCAGATGGGTCTGTACCCCAAATTCTCCAAGACTGTAATCCATCCCCAGGCCAAATCACTGTGTGAATAATCTACTATTTGTTAATGAAGGACCACACTCATTTTTAATAGTGGAATGCATTGTAAATAAAAACCACTGAAGCCTTCATAATTTTTTCAAATAATATAACCCACCAAAAAGAAAAGTGAAAAAGAATAAAAGCATGCGCATAAAAAGGCTTGTTGTAGCATAAACCTGAATAGAATGTTAATATCCAGTGTTATACAACTTTTACAACATGATCTATCCTAGAGTCATTTTATAGGATAACATGAGAGCTGTACTGGCAAAAAAAATTATGTTGCATAAAAAAGTAGAATATAAAACTATAAGAAACCATTTCTGCATAGGGACAAATGCTGCAAAGTAATAACTAAAAACAAAAATAGTTGTAATAAGAATGTTTGCAGGATTTGGGAGAGTATGGCTCCTTACAGTCTTTATTTTATTTTATTTTAAATTTTTAAAATGTTATGTTTATATAGAGACGGGATTTCAACATGTTGCCGAGGCTGGTCTCGAAGTCCTGAGCTCAAGTGATCTGCCTGCCTCGGCCTCCCAAAGTGCTGGAATTACATGCATGAGCCACCGTGTTCGGCTTACTTTTTATTTTTATGGGTACACAGTAGGTGTATATATTTATGGGGTATATGAGATATTTGGATATAGCCATGCAATGTGTAATTATCACATCAGAGTAAATGGGGTATCTATCCCTTATAGCGTTTATCATTCTTTGTGTTACAAACATTCCAATTACACTGTTTTACTTATTTTAAAATGTACAATACATTATTGTTGACTGTAGACACCTTTTGTGCTATAAAATACTAGATCTTATTTATTCTAAGTTTTTATTTTTCAAACTTTACATTTATTTATTTATTTTTTGAGATGGAGTTTCTCTCTTGTCACCCAGGCTGGAGTGCAATGGCACGATTTCAGCTCACTGCAACCTCTGCCTCCTGGATTCAAGCAATTCTCCTGCCTCAGCCTCTGGAGTAGCTGGATTACAGGTTCGTGCCACCATGCCTGGCTAATTTTTATATTTTTAGTAAAGACGGGGTTTTGTCATGTTGGCCAGGCTAGTCTCGAACTCCTGACCTCAGGTAATCTGCCCGCCTTGGGCCTGTTGGGATTACAAGCATGAGCCACTGCACCTGGCCACATTTTTACGTTTAAAATCATTTTGTTAAGGAGAACTTTCCAACAATAACAGGACAATTCCTGTGGGAATGACAATTCGTTCCATGGATCTGTATGTGGTATATTGCATGGAGATACTTTGTCTTACAAGTTACATTTGCCTGTGGTGTATTCTCAGTGATGGTCAGAACTGTGGGTTATGTTCTGGCTTTGAAGTAGTCTCAAGGATGCCTGGAGTGTGCAGTGAGGGGCCCTGGAACCAGGCTACCTTTTTTCCTTCCTGTGAAGTTGTTATAAAGTGGAAAGGAGAAAGTTAACAGGAGTCAGTCCATCCCAGTTAATGCCTTACAAGCACAACCTCCTATCCAAAGAGAGTTTGACACTCATTTCAGAGAAGGGGTAACTGGGATTCAGATGTTAATTAAAATGCCCAAGGTCACCCAGTGAGTAAATAGATAGGATCTGAGTGTGAGCCCAGGGGTAGGATCCAGGGGCCTTATTCTTTCCTAGGACACCACTATACCCTGAAAATGTGTTTACTAAGAGCAGCCTTCCTATTTCGCAAATGGCATGTAACTTCACTAGACCAGAGAGGACTCCTTTAACAGCGCATTCCCCAGCCCCAGGGCTGTGCCAGCCTGAGTACTAATCAAGGGTGCTTGCTATTCTAAGAACTTCACATGCATCCTCCTTTAGTCTTCACAATTTAGCTGTCCTCATTTTATAGTAGAAACTGAGGCCAGGAGAAGTTAGCAACTTGTGCTGAGTTATATAGATTGTAAATGGCAGAGCCAAGATTTGAATGTTTGAAAGCAGAATACCACAGGTACTAAAAAATACCTGTAAAATACATTTTCTGCATTTCTTAAATCTAAGGCAAATCAGAGGAGAAAGGTATAATAAAGAAACATTAAAAATATATATACTTCCAGCCAGACGTGATGGTTCACGCCTGTAATCCCAGCATTTTAGGAGGCCAAGGCAGGCAGATTACCTGAGGCAGGCGAATTACCTGAGGTCAAGAGTTCGAGACCAGCCTGACCAACATGGTGAAACCCTGTCTCTACTAAAAATTCACAAATTAGTCAGACCTGGTGATGGGCGCCTGTAATCCCAGCTACTTGAGAGGCTGAAGCAGGGAGAATTGCTTGAACCCGGGAGGCGGAGGTTGCAGTGAGCGAGATTATGCCACTGCACTCCAGCCTGGGCAACAGAGGGAGACTCCATCTAAATATATATACTTCCTTAGTTTTTTCAGCTCTGTTTCACCAAAGAAGGTGTTAAAGAGTGGACTGTCCAAGGGAAGTACCTGGAACTTATCAGGGAAATAAGCTAATGGTGGCTTTCCTTGAGATTCAAATTTACCTACTGTAGCTTTGCCAGTGACCACTAGCAATGCAAGGTTAACCCTCCCTCAACTTTTCCCTGAGAAAAACGAATTCTCGTGTTTCCCTCTTCATGTAGCTGTTACCTCTTTAAAGTAGAATGTCTTGTTTTACTTTTAAATGAAAAGAACCGGAGTCTATGCAGAGACATTTAAACTTTTGCATGTGACCTGCAGTTGGAATCTGTCTTCTATATGACCCTTATAAACATAAACAAACACACAGTTGAAGCCACAGTTTCATAAGACACAGTCTATCCTTATCCACTCCAATATGTTTTTATTTTATAGTAAAATGATTCTGTTTATAACTCTAAATTGATTGCAGGACCCATGGATTGAAAACTCAAGTTAGGAACCTTAACTTCAGGTTCTTACAGACAAGGTTTAGAGCTGTGCCCCCCAAATACACATCTCTAGAGCTATCCCCTCCACTTTCACTTGATCTTAGCCAAAAGGCCGAGAAGCGATGCCCCTCCACTTTCATATCTACTGGCTGTTTATTACATTGGTTAAGATGGGCTCAGCTCTGGAACTGTCCTACCATAACTTATTTTTTTTTTTTTTTTTTTTTTGAGACGGAGTCTCGCTGTGCTCCCAGGCTGGAGTGCAGTGGCGTGATCTCGGCTCACTGCAAGCTCCGCCTCCCGGGTTCACGCCATTCTCCCGCCTCAGCCTCCCAAGTAGCTGAGACTACAGGCGCCCGCCACCACGCCCGGCTAGTTTTTTGTATTTTTAGTAGAGACGGGGTTTCACCATGTTAGCCAGGATAGTCTCGATCTCCTGACCTCGTGATCCACCCGCCTCGGCCTCCCAAAGTGCTGGGATTACAGGCTTGAGCCACCGCGCCCGGCCTCTACCATAACTTATATCTTTGACTGCTTCACCAGGTTGGGTGAGAACCTTCTGCAGTTGCAGAGTGTGTGACTCCTTTCTCTTCTCTCTCTATCAAACACTCAGTGAGACTAGCTGGTCTTTGAGCTTGTTGGATATAATAAGGTACAAGGATCCTGGTAGAACCCAGAGCTGTTTGAAGGCACAAGTCCTATGTTCAGGGATATGGGGAAACAAAGAAACTGTGAGAACGTGAGTCCAGACTTTTTATGAGCTAGGACACTCACTTGTCTCTGGCCTGCTACAAGGAAGAAGAGTGGAAACTCTCCTTGGATGGAAGCAGGAAGCATTCATCCCATCGACTAGTGCTCTTATGTCCTGCAGGGGGATGGGTGCCTCTCAATTGCCTTGTCTCTAGGGAGTACCTGCTTATGAGGGAAAGTTTCCTTCATTGTAGAGATACACAGAACATTTGCTAAGTAATGAGTTGGTTTGTTGACCATGAGAATTTCCTGGTCCCAAACCTGGGTTATATATGAGAAAGCTGAAGTTTGGGGATAACTCTCCAAGGTCCTGTCTTGGTAGAACCATGGGTTCTTTCACTACCTGTGCTCCCTATACTCCGTGGATTCTCTGCTTCTCCTGATTCTACACATTATCTCCTTAAGAATGCAACAGTGTCAATAATGGATCCCACCATATGTTTAATACATAAGCTTATGTGGTTCTAGCTATTTTTGAGTAAGGAAGGAAAGAAGAGGCGTGCAATTTGGGTATGAGACGCATACATGTAACATTGTCAACTCGTCTGCAAAATACAGAATGTGAAGCTTTCCAACCTTCTGCCTTCCAGGCAGAATCGATCACTTTTACTTTTTCATTGTTTCTGGGCAGAATACCCAGCTCCATGGCCCACTGTTTGATTTTAAAATGGGGCCATAGAATTTGTACTTACAGGATAAGAAACAGAATATTTGTAATAAGCCATGTCCCAGAAAACTCGTTCATTCATTCATTCATTCATTCATTGTACAAACATGCTTTGTGCACCTACGAAACATTACTAGTTATCAGGAAATGCAAATTAAAACCACAATAAAGTATACCTCATGCCCATTAAGAATGAAAATGCCAAATGTTGGCCCAGCAATTCCCAAGAACTGTGAACACCTATGTCCACAAAAAAACACGTACAAGAATGTGCATAACAGCTTCATTCATTATAGCCCCAAGCTAGAGACAACCCAATGGCCAGCAACAAGAGAATGGATAAACAAATGGTAGTTTAATCACACAATGATTCAACTAGACAACAATGAAAACGAATGCGCTACATCTATAAGCACAGCAGGGACAAATATCTTAAATATTGAAGGAAATTAAAATATTTTAGCTTATAATACATATTTTTGACATGTTTTGAGATGACTGTTCAGAGAGCCAACAGAGGAGCCCTCAAAACTGTTTTTCAAGGGGATGATTTACATCTGTAGCAAATCTGCACTGAGGCAGCCAGGCCTTCTCTTGTCTGGACCCAGGAAAGATTATCTGAGAGTCTGATATTTTTTTAATTTATTTATTTATTTTTGAGATGGAGTCTCGCTCTGTCATCCAGGCTGGAGTGCAGTGGTGTGATCTCGGCTGACTGTAAACTCTGCCTCCGGGTTCAAATGATGCTCCTGCCTCAGCCTCCTGAGTAGCTGGGATTACAGGCCCCCCCACCCCCCACAGCCGTGGCCAGCTAATTTCTCTATTTTTAGTACAGAGGGGGTTTCACCATGTTGGCCAGGCTGGTCTCGAACTCCTGACCTCAGGTGATCCTCCCTCTTTGGCCTCCCAAAGTGCTGGGATTACAGGCATGAGCCACCTTGTTCGGCTGAATCTGATTTTTTTGTTTTGTTTTGTTTTTGTTTTTTTGGTTTTTTTTTGTTTTTTTTTTTTTGAGACGGAGTCTCGCTCTGTAGCCCAGGCTGGAGTGCAGTGGCCAGATCTCAGCTCACTGCAAGCTCCGCCTCCCGGGTTTACGCCATTCTCCGGCCTCAGCCTCCCGAGTAGCTGGGACTACAGGCACCCGCCACCTCGCCCGGCTAGTTTTTTGTATTTCTTAGTAGAGACGGGGTTTCACCGTGTTAGCCAGGATGGTCTCGATCTCCTGACCTCGTGATCCACCCGTCTCGGCCTCCCAAAGTGCTGGGATTACAGGCTTGAGCCACCGCGCCCGGCCGTGAATCTGATATTTTTAAAGATCTGAAAGAAACATTTACCATCTGTTCTCTTTGAGGGCTACTACTTCTGTGGTTTTATTTGTGTAACAAGACCACCTTTGCTAGCCAGGTCTCCTTTTCTCTCCCTCTCATAATCTGTCTTGCCAAAATAACCTGATATTCCACAATAACCTGTTTTTGGCTATGCTCTGGGCCCCATTCCTTCTGTAACCTCGGGGTGGCCTGTAATCTTCTGCACCCCATTGGGAGTTGAGGGAATTACCCTGTTCTCTCCTATGTGTGCATTTTTCCTTGGCCCTTACAGCATCAAGTTAAGCTAAGAAACCAGATACAAAACAATATATAAGGCCTGATTTCATATATATAAAGGTCAAAAAGAGACAAAAACAAATCAAAAGTGATCAAAATCAGCACAGTGGCAGCCTGGTGAGGGAGGCTGGATGAAAGGAGCCAGAGGGAACTTTCCGTACCGAAGAGAAACATTCTATGTCTTGATTTGGGTCTTGATTTGGGAGTACACAGCGTGTACTCCTGCAAAACCCATCAGCCTGTACAGTTAAGATATGTGCATTTTATTGTATGTAAAATTTACCTTAATAAAAGTAAATTGGGTCTTTGAGAACAAGTAGAGGTTTTGAGGTTCGCAAGAGGGAAAGATAATTTAAGGTGGAGGGAACTACTGAACAAAGACTGGCAAATGTGTGTGTTGTTTTTGTTTATTTGTTTGTTTGTTTGGTTTGAGACTGAGTCTCGCTCTGTTGCCTAGGCTGGAACGCAGTAGCGTGATCTTGGCTCTCTGCAACCTCTGCCTCCTGGGTTTAAGACAAACAAACAAAAGTTTACTAATAGATGCAGAAATTTTGATTTCATATGATTTTTGTGTGTCAAAAATATTACTTTTTTTTTTTGTTTTTTGAGACAGAGTCTCACTCTGTCACCCAGGCTGGAGTGCAGTGGCACAATCTCGACTCACTGCAACCTCTGCCTCCTAGGTTCAAGTGATTCTCCTGCCTCAGCCTCCTGAGTAGCTGGGATTACAGGCACCCGCCACCACGCCCAGCTAATTTTTGTATTTTTAGTAGAGAGAGGGTTTGGCCATGTTGGCCAGGCTGGTTTCAAACTCCTGGCCTCAGGTGATCCACCCTCCTCGGCCTCCCAAAGCGCTGGGATTACAGGCGTGAGCCACCGTGCCTGGCCTTCTTTTGATTTTTTCAACCATTGGAAAAACACAAGAACTGTTCCTGTGTTGTGGGTGATACACTGACCAGATCTGTCCTGTGGATCTTAGTGTGCTGACCCTTGGCCTAGGGTATACATCAGCTGGGCCAGTGATATTTTAACTATTATTACTTGCTGGATAAGCACGATGCTGGCCCCAGCAAAGGTGGTGCGTAGTGACTGGAAAGAGACGACTGCCTGGGGAGATGTTTCCAGGGTGGAGTTGATAGGATTTGGGTGAGAACTCGGAAGAAGGTGGAGTCAGAGAGAATTCTAATTTGGGAAACTGGATGGATAATTAATACAGAATTCACCTAAATTAGGAGGAGAAATTGAACAAGCAGGGAGATTTGAGGGGAGACTAATAAGGTCAGATTTGGGTGTGTTAGGTTTGATGTGACTGTAGGACAATCATGTGGACGTGCTCAAAGGCAGCTGGAGGTAGAACATGCTCAGGAACGTGGGTCATAGGGGGCCGGGCGAGAGCAGCCTGGAAATACCGATGTGAGAGTCAAAAGCATGTCAAGCATAGGTGAAGCCAGAAATCGCAAACATACAAATACTGGGTTTAATTAAACCTAAAACATTTTATGTACTCTCTAAGAAATAATAAAGATGGAATATTGACACACGATCACTTCCAAGACACAGAGACCATCATGCACAACCCAGCTTTATTCTTCTGTCTAGAGACACTCCTGGCCAGGTGCAGTGCCTCACACCTGCAATCTCAGCACTTTGGGAGGCTCAGGCAGGAGGGTTGCTTGAGACCAGGAATTTGAGACCAGCCTGGGCAACATAGTGAGATCCCGTCTCTACAAAAAAATTAAAACAAAAATTACCCGAGTGTGGTGGTGCACTCCTGTAGTTGCAGTTACTCTGGAGGCTGAGGTGGGAGGATTGCTTGAGCCCAGGAGGTCGAGGCTGCAGAGAGGCATGATGGTGCCACCACACTCCATCTGGGGTGACAGATTGAGACTCTGTCTCAAGAAAAAAAAAAAAAAAGAGATGCTCATTAAAAAAAGAGATAGAAAAAAACACAGCAGGCAAATCCATATAAAAATAAGGCAGATTTAGCAACATAAATATTAAACAAATAGATTTTGTAACCAAAAGTATAAAAGTATAAGACAGATCAAAGATGGGCATTTCTTGTTTTCATCATCGCCACTGCTGTTAACATCATCATCGTAGATAATTTCTTTGAGAACGTATAATGTGTCAGAGGCTAGTGTCAGCTCCGGACACGTTATGCCACTTGATCTCTGAGCCACCCCAGAAGGTGGCAGTCACCTGGATCTCCATTTTAGAGATGAAGCCACTGATGCCCAGTGAGTGGTAGGAGCTGCCACAGAGCCGTGAGTGGCAGAGCCGCATAAACGCAGGCATTGGCCCAGCTAGTGCTGTCATCCATGGGCCTTCAACAATATGGACCAGCAGGACTAGTGACCACGAAAATCCAAGTGTCATCGATATTTTATTTTATTTTATTTTTTTGAGATGGAGTTTTGCTCTTGTTGCCCAGGCTGGAGTGCAATGCCATGATCTCAGCTCACTGCAACCTCCACCTCCTGAGTTCAACCGATTCTCCTGCCTCAGCCTCCGGAGTAGCTGGTATTACAGGCATGTGCCACCAAGCCTGGCTAATTTTGATTTTTTTTTTTTTTTTTTTTTGAGGTGGAGTCTCTCTGTCTCCCAGGCTGGAGTGCAGTGGGCGATCTCGGCTCACTGCAAGCTCCGCCTCCCTGGTTCACGCCATTCTCCCGCCTCAGCCTCCCGAGTAGCTGGGACTACAGGCACCCGCCGGCACGCCCGGCTAATTTTTTGTATTTTTAGTAGAGACGGGATTTCACTGTGTTAGCCAGGATGGTCTCGATCTCCTGACCTTGTGATCCACCCGCCTCGGCCTCCCAAAGTGCTGGGATTATAGGCATGAACCACCGCGCCTGGCCTAGTTTTGAATTTTTAATAGAGACAGGGTTTCTCCATGTTGGTCAGGCTGACCTCGAACTCCTGACCTCAAATGATCTGCCCGCCTCAGCCTCCCAAAGTGCTGGGATTACAGGTGTGAGCCACCGTGCCCGGCCAAAGTGTCATAGATCTTTATGTGCTCCGTCACATACATTTGGAAAATAAAAAGCAAAAATGGCTAAGAACATGAAGAAAATGGACAAAGTTCTAATTATTCGGAGAGACCAACATATATCTTAATAGGCAAATTAGTTAGATAAAAAAATTAAAACTGTGGAGAAGTGGAAAAATTCATATGCTTGATATAACAGATGTACAGTATACGGAAGATTTTTTTTTGTTTGTTTTTTGAGATGGAGTCTTGCTGTCGCCCAGGCTGGAGTGCAATGGCATGACCTCGGCTCACTGCAACCTCTGCCTCCCAGGTTCAAACAATCCTCCTGCCTCAGCCTCCCGAGTAGCTGGGACTACAGGCGTGTGCCACCATGTTTGGCTAATTTTTGTATGTTTAGTAGAGATGGGATTTTGCCATGTTGGCCAGGCTGGTCTCTAACTCTTGACCTCAGGTGATCCATCCACCTCAGCCTCCCAAAGTGCTGGGATTACAGGCATGAGCCACTGTTCCTGGCCAGGAAGACATTCTTGACCCCAAAGCAGAAACCATTCAGGTCACAATTAAGTAATGGTGCAACGAAGTTAGAAATGAGCAATAAAAGCAAGTTAAGAGAAAGAAAGAAAAACCCAATCACTAGGACATTTTAAAAATATACTCTTAAGGCTGGGCATGGTGGCTCAAGCCTGTAATCCCAGCACTTTGGGAGGTTGAGGCAGGTGGACTACCTGAGGTCAGGAATTCAAGACCAGCCTGACCAACATGGTGAAACTCTGTCTCCACTAAAAATACAAAAATTAGCCAGGTGTGGTGGCACGCGCCTGTAGTCCCAGCTACTCAGGAGGCTGAGGCAGGAGAATCGCTTGAATCCGGGAGGTGGAGATTGCAGTGAGCTGAGATTGTACCACTGAAGTCCAACTTGGGCAACAGAGTGAGCCTCCGTCTCAAAAAAAAAAAAAAAAAGGAGAAACAAACGAACAAAAATACTCTTGAATCCCTCTTGGGTCAACAAGAAATTTTAAAATGCAATTTAGGCCGGGCGCGGTGGCTCACGCCTGTAATCCCTGCACTTTGGGAGGCCGAGGCGGGCGGATCACGAGGTCAGGAGATCGAGACCATCCTGGCTAACACGGTGAAACCCCGTCTCTACTAAAATACAAAAAATTAGCCGGGCGCGGTGGCGGGCGCCTGTAGTCCCAGCTACTCGGGAGGCTGAGGCAGGAGAATGACGCGAACCCGGGAGGCGGAGCTTGCAGTGAGCCGAGATGGTGCCACTGCACTCCAGCCTGGGCGACAGAGTGAAGACTCCGCCTCAAAAAAAAAAAAAAAAAAAAAAAAAAAAAATGCAATTTAAACAATTTACAAATGAATAATAAAGAGTGCTTTAATATTAAATTTCAACCAAAGCAGCTCCAGAGGAAATTGTTTTGGTTTCAAATTCAATTGGTGGAAAACAATAAACATCTAAAATGGGCAAACGATCTAGAAAAAGGACAACAAAGGACAGAGGAATGAGGAACTGCTATAGCTATAAGCGGAAATTAATGAATAGAGAAGACAAGTAGATGATCAATACAAGTTCAAAAAGAATATAAATATTTGACAATTTTGATTAAGAAACAAATGAGAGAAGACATTAGACAACAGCAGTAGAAATAAGACAGGAAACAAATACAGATAATGAATAAATTATAAAATTATTTAAGATACTAAGTGCAGTAGGTCGAAGAGTATTTCCCCTCCCCAAATTCATGTCCACCTGGAAGCTATACATGTCACCTTATTTTGGAAAGAGGATCTTTGCAAGATGTTATCAAGTTAAGATAAGGTCATACTAAATTAGAGTGGCCCTAAATCCAATGTGACTGGTGTCCTTAAAAGAAGAGAGAAATTTGGACAACGCACACACACACACATCAGCATGTGGAGACAGACACAGGGGTGGAAGTGATGTGACGAGTCTATAAGCCAAGGAACATCAAGGATACCGCCAAGCACTGGAAGCTACAGAGAAACGTGGAGAAGATTGTTTTTCAGAGCCTCTAAGGGGCGCCTCGGTTTTGGACTTCTAGCCTCCAGAATTGTGAGAGAATGAATTTCTGTTGTTTTAAGCCACCCAATTTGTTATGACAGCCCCAGGAAGCAAATACACTATGTAAAATTTTATGCCAATAAATTTGAAAACCTAGATGAAATGTGTGATCACCCAGGAAAATTAACTCATGGAAAGGTAAAAAGCTTGAAATGGTGATCAAGTATCAACCCCCACCAAAAGATTTAGCCTGCATAGTTTTTGGATAGAATCTAGCTAATCTGTAAAGGGTAAATGACCCCCATGTTATATAAAATATTTCAACGCATGGGAAAAAATGAGACGCTTTTAAATTCTTCCAACAAGGCTAACATATCCTGATATTAAAAGAAGGGAAGGAGAACACATAAAAATAAAACTGTAGGAATTTTTTTTTTTTTTTGAGACAGAGTCTTCCTCTGTAGCCCAGGCTGGAGTGCAGTGGTGCAATCTTGGCTCACTGCAACCTCCACCTCCCGGGTTCCGGTTCACGCAATTCTCCTGCCTCAGCCTCCTGAGTAACTAGGATTACAGGCACGCACCACCATGCCCAGCTAATTTTTGTATTTTTAGTGGAGACGGGGTTTCACCATGTTGGCCAGGCTGGTCTTGAACTCCTGACCTCGTGATCTGCCTGCCTTGGCCTCCCAAAGCACTGAAATTATAGGCGTGGGCCGCCACGCCTGGCCAACTGCAGGAATATCTTATTTATAGGTGGTAAATTTCTAAGCAAAATCCTAGTAAATCCAATCATGTGATGTAAATAAAATATACGGTATGGCCTGAGTGTGTGAGGCGAAGGCAACATGAAGAAATTTAGTCATGGAATTGAAGGGAAAAACAGCCTAATCATTTCAATAGGTTTTGCTATAAAAGTGTTTGATAAAACTCAGCCTGCAGTTCTGAAACAAGCAAATAACAAACAGCAAAAAATAGTAATTTGGCAATACAGAAAAGCTGACCTACCCAGATAAGAGACATCTATGACAGAATCGCTAAGGTGAAGATAGAGATAAGAAAAGAATGCTGCTCTTGCCGCCGTATTCAATATTTATTCTGGAGGTTCTGGTCAAGACAAAGGCATGAGATACAAGTTTTTGCAGACATCAACTGCAAGATGGTTAGAACTAATAAGAGTTCTGCACAATAGGTGAACTCAAGGCCAACACTATAGCTTTGTTATATAGCAGCGATGATTGATTATAAAATATTATTTAAAAGTTCCATTAATAATATCCACAGACTTGTAAAATACTAAAAAGAAAGCTAAAAAGTGCATAAGACTTACGTGAAGAATGAACAAAATTTTACTGGTGGAAGGAAAAGAAGGTTTAAATTTATATGAAGAGAAATACCATGACAGGTATTTAAATACATAACAGACATTAAATAGTGATATTAAATAAATGGCAGATATTTAAGTATATGGAGAGAAATACCACCCACGGTGGAAGCTACAACATATCTTCCACCACCGTCGGCGGCTCTCTCTATGAAGAAAAAACACAGCATATTTGAAATTAGGCTATTTCTGGAAACAGTAGAAGTTACCATTTATTAAATGCTAACTATATGCCAAATACTCTAAAATTTTATTTCAATTAAACTCACATAAGCCTCAATTTTCTCATCTGTGACATGGGATAAAAAGCCCATCCTGAAGAGCTGTGAGATTTAAAAGGGCAAACACATTAAAACAACAACTCGTGGCCGGGCACGGTGGCTTACGCCTGTAATTCTAGTAATTTGGGAGGCCCGAGGTGGATCACCTGAGGTCAGGAGTTTAAGACCAGCCTGGCCAACGTGGTGAAACCCTGTCTGTACCAAAAAAATACAAGAATTAGCCAGGCACGGTGGTGCAAACCTGTAGTCCCAGCTACTTGGGAGGCTGAGGCAGGAGAATCGCTTGAATCTGGGAGGCAGAGGTTGCAATGAGCCAAGATCTTGCCACTGTACTCCAGCCTGTGTGACAGAGTGAGACTCCATCTCAAAAAATAAATACATAAAAAATAAAACCGCAACTCTTTTTGTACAGTGCCTGCCACCTAGTAAGAACTCAAGAAAATTATAGAAAAAACAATGTGTTATTTAACAAATATGTTCTTTCCTTTGTATAGTAACCTTGTCAAGGAGGAATTTTTATTGATGAGTACATTGAGGCAATGGTGAAGTTCATATTTGAAGAGTGTTTCATCTGATTTTAAAACTTGATCATATCCTTCTATATTATACAGTTATTCAGGATGTGTGCTGATATAGTCATAGAGAGATCAAACCCAGAAGAGAGATCAAGGGTTGCAGAGGGAAGAAAATATTGTGTGAAGTCAAGCTCTGAGCATTGCAGGACCTTGCTCAGAAGTACTGGCCTGAGTCCTGAACTCATCTGCTATAGTCACTGGCAAAAGGTAATTGCTTTGTTGTATAGATTTGGGCAGTCCTTTGCAAGCCTGGTAAGTCTCACACACACACACACACACACACACACACACACACACGCACACACACACACACAAGCAGTCAAGTTGTCCTTCTGGAAAGCCGCGGTTTGGAGGCCTACATCAATTCAGTTCCTCCCTGAAGTCTTTTCCCAACAACAGCTGTGCCCACTGCTGAGTGCTGGTTGAAGTGCACTAAAGACCTGCTTGGGTCAGAGATCTGTTTCTGCACCCAGGGATTCTAATCCATAGGTTACCTTTTTTGCCCAGTCTCAAATAGCTTTCCTTTATAACCCATCACAGTTATTACTTCACAAGCTCTTGAGCAATTGTTTACATGTTGCGTGTATTCTCTCCTGTATCCTAGGCTGGGGCAGAACCTTTGTGGGGTTTGCTCTGCATTACTTCCCAGTGTTGTGAAGGGACCTCAGCCCATGTGGCCACACACAGCTCTTGGGTTCTTTGAGGCAGATGCTGGTACCACCCAGAAGTCTGAAGTGTGAGGGCTCCTGCCCCAGTCCCACTCCACCTCCAGATTGTGAGGGAAGGACTCTTAGCCCGAGTGTCTCCCGTGCAGATGTTAAGCAAAGCAAGCTCCAGATCTCTGGCCTCAGCTGGCCGGAGAAGACTACTCAAGGGAGACAGAACATTCTGAGGATCTGCATCAGGGGATGGCAGACGAAGCTCTGGGCCAAATTATTGTAAACGAAATGTTGGCATATTGAGTGTTGCCTGTGACCTCTTTCCTGACATACTGGCAGAGCTGGGTGGTTGCAACAGAGACTGTGTGGTCCACAAAGCCTAAAATATTTGCTTTCTGGCCTTTACTGCAAAAGTCAGCTGACCCCTGATCTAGAGCCTAACTTGGAATCTGCTAGTTGACACGAAGCATTCAGGAATCCATCTAAAGCAATGGGGAGGTGAGGACAGAGCAGAGATGGAGCCTCAGGGGCCATTCTGAAGGGCGCTGGGGACAAGGTTTACTGTTATTCCCTGTTCATGCAACAATGGGCCATGTCTAAACGTTTACATTTTTTTTATTGTGGTAAAACATACATAACACAAAATTAACCATTTTAACCATTTTCAAGTGTATAGGACAGTGGCATTAAGTACATTTGCATTGCATGCAACCATTACCACCACCATTGGCTTCCAGAACTATTTTCTCTTCTCAAACTGGGAACTTTGTGAACCATTTCTCCTGTCTTTTTTTTTTTTTTTTGAGACAGTCTTGCTTTGTCACCCAGGCTGGAGTGCAGTGGTGCATTCTCAGCTCATTGCAACCTCCACCTGCCAGGTTCAAGCAATTCTCCCACCTCAGCCTCCCAAGTAGCTGGGATTACAGGCATGTGCCACCATACCGGGCTAATTTTTGTACTTTTAGTAGAGACGGGGTTTCACCATGTTGGCCAGGTTGATGTTGAACTCCTGACTTCAGTTGATCCACCTATCTCGGTCTCCCAAAGTGCTGGGATTACAGGCATGAGCCACCACACCAGGCTGATTTCTCCTGTCTTCAGTGACTTTATTCTTACCAGTAAGAGCTCACTTTTAGGATTCATCATGATAATTAATAACTTGCTGGTGTTGACAGTGAGTGTCCGTTTTTGACACTGAGGCTGCAGAGGTGCAAAATCTTTGGTGCTGACTGCACTGTGCCTGACAGGAGGCTGGTGATGCCTCCTGGGGCGCCGCATGCATGTGCAGGGCCCAGTTGGTCTGGAGCAAGCACTCTGGATGACATGTGGATGGATGAAAGCTGACATGAACATTTCAGTATTGCTCTCGATACTGATGAGAACCATTGTTTGAAACTGGACGTAGCCTAGGGGGGCCCCAAAGTCCTGCTCTCCTAGAATTCTCATGCAGGGTCCCTGTTCCTCTCTTCTTCCCTTCCTGGCTTCCTTCATAGCTAGGCAGTGCTCAGATTTCCACCAGGGCTGGCTGGTGCCGAGTAGATGGAGTTCCATTTGGGTGAATGGCTCTGGGGGAGGCCCTTGTTCTCTTGTCCAGATGCACCATTGAGCAGTTGCCAGAATTTGCACTCTGTTGACACTCAGGATGGGGCGGAATGGTTGCTATCTCCTCTATTCCTTCCCCCTACACCTGGCTAGAGCCCAACCGTGGGGGTGGGGGAAGGAAGTGAGAACTGGTGTGTGTTTTTTACATTGGGGATGAGTATGGTAGCATGGATGGGTAAGTGGGTTCATGGTTGGAGGAAGTGAAATAGGAACTACTTCACCTTTCCCCCAGGCTGAAAAGGGCTTTGAAGATCACCAGGATGGATGCACTCACTGGGCAGAATGGAGAGACATGGGCCAGGAGGAGCTAAGTGACATGCAAAGTCCTCCAGGGGCCAATCACACACCTCATAGAGGAAAAGCTTGAACAGACTTCGTGTCCACATCCCTGTGACTCTAATGTTGAGTATACTCGCCTGGATTGGCTGTCATTCAAAAAAAAAAAAAAAAAAGACCCAAGTAGAATGTAGCTTCAAGTGCAGGCCTTTAAATGAGGATGTTAGAAGTTAGAAGGGACGGGGGAAATATGATGGTCTGGCGACAGGGAGAGGAAGGTGGTCAAGGACACTATATAAACAGGCACACTGCTCTGGACATTCAGTCCTGATCTACCCCACCCTTAGCTCTCCTAACTGCAGTCTTGGGGGCTCTGGGAAGGCTCAGTGTCTTCAGTCACAGTCTGCCTCATGTGAAGATGTCTAGGGCAAAACTCTGGTTCTCCCGGGAAGTCAGACTCACTGAGTTGGCATGGCCTTCATTGTCCTGTCTTACTAAGCTGGACCCTGTGGCGACAGTGAAATAGACGATAGACACAACGCTCTAGGAAACCACAGGATTTTTTAAAAATTTAATTTTGATGTGAATTATCTTGAGATTTGCTTTGTTTTAATGCTTGACTCTTTTTTTTTTTTTTTTTTTTTTTTGAGACGGAGTCTCGCTCTGTCGCCCAGGCTGGAGTGCGGTGGGGCGATCTCGGCTCACTGCAAACTCCGCCTCCCGGGTTCACGCCATTCTCCTGCCTCAGCCTCCTGAGTAGCTGGGACCACAGGCGCCTGCCACCATGCCTGGCTAATTTTTTGTATTTGTTTTTCTTAGTAGAGATGGGGTTTCACTGTGTTGGCCAGGATGGTCTCGATCTCCTGACCTCATCTTGGCCTCCCAAAGTGCTGGGATTACAGGCGTGAGCCACCGTGCCCGACCTAATGCCTGACTCTTTGTAAGGTGAAGTAGTTCCTGAAGTTGCTTGTCCACACCGTCACAGGCCCCAGACAATTTAAACTAATTGACCTAATTTTCTACTTCTCCATCCTCAGATAATTATCTCGAGTTTTTCCTCCCTTTGATTTAAGTTGAGAGAGGGCTGGGGAAGACAGAGAAAAAGAAATAGGGAGAGAGAATGAATGTGTGATTGGATCTTGCCATATCTCTTTAAGACTGAGTTGAATGCAGCCGGGCGCAGGAGGCTCATGCCTGTAATCCCAGCACTTTGGGAGGGTGAGGGGGATGAATCATTTGAGGTCAGGAGTTTGAGAATGGCCTGGTCAACATGGCAAAACCCAATCTCTACTAAAAATACAAAAATTAGCTGGATGTGATGGTGGGTGGCTGCAGTCCCAGCTACTAGGGAGGCTGAGGCAGGAGAATTGCTTGAACCCAGGAGGCAGGGGTTGCAGTGAGCTGAGATCGCGCCGCTGCACTCCCGTCTGAGCGACGTAGCAAGACTCAGTGTAAGAAAAAAAAATAGATAAAATAAAGTTGAGTTCAAAGCTAACATTAATTTCTGGCATGGGAGTACTTGTATTAATTTAAGATATTAGGTTAATGGCTAATAATAACTTTTTTGTTTGTTTCTGAAAGGTAGAAACAAGCCAGCGAGACCGTTTGGGCGTGTTTGTGTCACTCTAGTTGGGATGATATTACAGTCTAGTGAGATCAACCAATGAGGTCAGCTGATCCACTTTTTTATTTTTCCTTTTTTAAAAAGTAAAAGCTGGAGAAAGGAGCTGGCTAAGTCCAAGGCTGTTTAGATTGTGTGTGGTTTTCTGGAAAACATCTTCAGTGCACGGGGTGAGAAGTTGAAGGTTTATTTTTATGCGTCCGTTTTTAGCTGCACATCCACATTGCTGGCTCACGGTGGAAGCCCCTTTGTATGAGACATCCCTGACTGCATTTGACCCTGGAGCACAGCCCATGCCAAATGACCATTTCTCACAGGCTGCTTGACTTTCTGGAGAGAGGAAACACCTTGATAACTCACTGAGATGTGTTATGTCAGAGAAAGTGTGCCATGGATCTCCGACAGCTCCCACGGGGCCCCTCAGCGGCGCAGCCTGAGTGCCAGGGCCTCCCCACTCCCCTGCTCAAGGCCCACTGCTCTTCGCTTCTCTTTACCCAACCGTGTACACTTGGCTGCCATTTTCTCAAAGACACTTACGCAGTGGTATTTTGTAACGACGTCAATTCTTTTCCTGCCTGACCCAGAAGATTACAGTGACTCAATGCTGGCTGGTCAACCTTAAAGATTAAATCGGGGACATTAGCTTAATGATTTTAACAGCTAGTGTAAAGGATTTCCCAAGTATGAGAATCATGATGGGAAGGAGGGTTGGGATTTTATTCAATCTTAAAGAGAAAGTCAGTAACACAGCTGAAAGCAAACTTTACTTTTGTATTTCTTAAATAAAAAGCTTCAAGTTTAAAAGATTTAAACAGAAATAAGGGTATAGGTTCTAATGGAGAATCAACATACACCAAATGGATAAAATGCCTTGCCATGTGAATGAATATCCAACTCTATATTGGAAACTATGCAAGAATCATTATTATTCTATGATTGTGATATTTATTTGCTCTAGTTCAGTGCTTCTCAAATGTTAATCGGCCTGAGGATCTCCTGGGGAGCTTGTTCATCATGCAGATTCATGGGTCACATCCTCAGACCTCAGTAGGTGTGAAGTGGGCCTCAGCAACGCGAATTAAATAAGCACTCCCAGTGATTCCAGTGCAATGCAGATGGTTGTGGAGATGGGGCCCCTTAGCCGCCCTCTGGGCACCGACAGAAAATGAAGTAAAAATAAGAAAGCTTATGTCCATTAAGCTTTATGAACATATCCGTGCAGAAAAATGTTTTTTAACTCCAACTTCTAGTGTCCCAGAGAGAAATACAGTTTCAAAAGAAGGGAAGCCCTGGAATAGTGATTTCTTTGTAGAGCTTAGTATACTGTCTAGAAATATTTGGAAATCCATTTAGCAGAAAATAAAAATTCCTGCCTGGAATTTGCTGAGAACAAATCTAGGATGTGTGCTCCAGGATTCTGCGTCTGGTTTGGAGCGCACCCTTGTTGAGCTCTGTGTCCTTGCTGTCCATCCTCCCAAGCAGTTGCATGTGGTGGTGGGGCTGTGGTGCCGGCCAGGTGGGACGGGGAATGCCTGGGCAAGCCGGCTGCCTGGCCACTGGGCTACCTTGCCAAGCTGTTACTGGGCACTGGGCTGCTGCATATGGGTGAAAGGAAAGGAGAAGGGTGAATGATAGCCTCCTCGTTGGCTTACAGAGTGTGTCCTCCTTCAAATTTAGGAAAGTCTTATTTTTCTCTTTGAGGAGAATCAGGCCAAATTACTTTATATTTTAAATACTGTGTGTAGACTCCATGGACTAATAGAGATGCAGTACTTGCAAGAAAATATCAACAATAAAAATGCCCATTTTCTTTTGTGATTTATTTTCCTGCTGCCGTCTTGAAAGGCACCCATCACTTGAAGCTTCTTGGGAAGACAGACGTGTTATGTAAGGTGACCAATTCTGCCCTCGGTGCCTGTGAGTTCTATATAAATTACCTACTGGACTTGGATATCTCAAAGAAACTGCAAACTTGATGTGCACAAAAACTGGGTGTACTATCAAAATCCCTTTGGTGTTTTTTGTAGAAATAGAAGAAAGTTCATCCTAAAATTCATATAAGGCTCAAGGGACCCTAAATACCCAAAATAATTTTGATAAATAAGAACAAAGTAAGTGAACTCTTTCCTAATTTCATATTACATATTACAAAGCTACAATAATCAAAACTGTGTGGTACTGGCAGAATAACAGACCTATAGACCAATGCAATAGAATAGAGAGCCTAGAAATAAACTCTTGTGTATATAGCCAAATGGTCTTCAACAAGGGTGCCAAGACCACTTAGTGGGAGAAAGAAAGGTCTCTTCAATAAATGGTGTTGGGAAAACCCATTCATGTGGAAAAGAATGAAGTTGGACCCTTATTTTACACCATATGCAAAAATGAACTCAAAATGGATTAAAGACCTCAACATTAGACTTGAAATCATAAAACTCCTAGAAGAAAACCTAGGAAAAAACTTCATCACATTGGATATGGCGATGAGTTCTTGGATATGATACCAAAAGCATAGGCAATAAAAACCAAAAATAGATGGCAGGGCACAGTGACTCATGCCTGTAATAATCCCAGCACTTTGGGAGGCCGAGGCAGGGGGATTGCCTGAGCCTAGGAGTTTGAGACCAGCCTGGACAACATGACAAACCTTGTCTCTACCAAAAATACGAAAAATTAGCTGGGTGTAATGACAGGTCCCAGTTACTCGGGAGACTGAGGTGGGAGGATTGCTTAAGCCCAAGAGGCAGGCAGAGGTTACAGTGAGCTGAGCTCACTTCGCTGCAATCCAGCCTGGGTGACAGAGTGAAATCCTGCCTCAAAAAAAAAAAAAAGATAAATGACACTACATCAAACTTAAAACCTTTTGTGCATCAAGAGATGCTATTACTAGAGAGAAAAGAAAGCTCATAGAATTGTAGAAAATTTTTGCAAATCATGTATCTCATAAGGGGTTTATATCCAGAATATATAAAGGAATCCTACAACTCAATCACAATAAAAAAAATTCAATTAAAACATGGGCAAAGAGAGGACTTCTGGACACTGACGTCAGGGCTGCACGGGGAAGGGGAGACGTGGAGCAAAGAGTGACCATGATGAAATTAGCACAGTGGCTTTGGGGACTGGCACTCCTGGGCTCCATGTGGGTGGACCTGACCATGGGACCCTTGGGCCTGGAGCTGCCCTCATCCTGCTGGGTGGTCCTGTGGTGACTGCCTGCTTGCTTGCTGGTGTCTGCCAGCTGCTGTACACTGGGTGCTGGGTGCTATCATGTGGCCACTTTCCACAATTGCCAAGAAGGCTGCATTCAAGCTGCAGAACAGATCTAGGAGGCCCCAGATGACTCAGCCCTCAGGGGGTTGTGCTTCTGATATGCTAACTTCATTCCCAGCCCGGACAGTCCTTCCCAGTCCCCATTAAAGAACAAGTTTATTTTCTTAAAAAAAAAAAAAGAGAAAACGACTTGCATAGAAATTTCTCCAAAGAAGTACACAAATGGCCAATAAGCATATGAAAAGATGTTCAACATCATTAATCATCCGGGAAATGCAAATCAAAACTACAGTGAGATATCACCTCAAACCCATTAGAGTGGCTACTTCAAAAAACAACAACAGAGAATAAGTGTTGGCTATGATGTGGAGAAACTGGAACCCTTATATGCCGTTGATGAATTGTGAAATGGTGGAAAACAGCTATGAAAAACAGTGTAGCGGTTCCTCAAAAAATTGAAAATAAAACTACCGTGTGATCCCACAATCCCGCCTCTGAGTGTATATCCAAAAGAACTGAAAGCAGAGTCTTGAAGAGATCTTTGCCATGGTCACAGCAGCACTGTTCACAATAGCCAGGAACTGGGTGGAAGTTACCCAAGTGTCTGTAGATGAATGAACCAATCAACAACATTTGGTATAGACATACAATGGAATGTGACTCAGTCTTAAAAAGGAAGAAAATTCTGACACATGCTACAACCTGGATGAACCTTGAGGACATTATGCAAAGTGAAATAAGCCAAACATGAAAAGACAAATACTGTAGGATTCCATGTATGTGAGCTTCCTAGAGCAGTCAATTCCACGGGTACAGAAATTAGAATTCTGGTTACCAGGGGCTGGGGAAAGGGGAACAGGGAGTTGTTGTTTAATGGGTACAGAGCTTCAGTTTTGCAAGATGAAAAAGTTCTGGAGATGGATAGAAGTGACGGTTGCTCAATAATGTGAGTGTACTCAACCACTGAACTGCACGCTTAAAAATGATTAAGGTAATAACAGCATTGAGAGGATAACGGGACTAATTCTTTGACAAGACTGAGCACCCAGGTTGCTCTAAAAGCACTCAAAGGGCAACTGAATCAATCCTAGGGATGCCAGAAAACTTCCCAAAATAGGTGGCTGAAACTGACTCAAAAGTACAAGTATTGTATTTTTTTCAATGCTAATATGTATGCTTTTTACATCTCTGACATCGGGATGTGTCTTACAATGCATGGTAAGTCATTGTGTGGCTGGGTACATTTTTTCTTTGTCAGTGGTGCATAAAATAATGATGCATCTTGGGCTTGTTCAAATATGGTGCCCAAGCCAGAGCCTGCCCTTTCCAGAAATCTGCACAGTCCTAATAGTCACCAAATCCTACAGATTCCACCTGTATAACACACTCCTCTGCATTTCTACAACCACTATTCCCCACTGCAAGCGATTTCTGCAGCCTTGTTCTTTTCCCTCTGCTCCAAAGCTTGTCTTCTGCTAGCATAATCCACCCCTCAACCAGGCTGATCTTCCCAAAAACAAAATTTGGTTACATTACTTTCCTTCAAGACCAAATCTGAACTCAACTGAGCAGCATCCAAGGCCTTTTACAATCTAGTCTGTATTGGCTGCTCTGATCTAGTCTCTACTGGCTGCTCCAGGCTGTTTCCCCACCTCCTGACCCTTGCTCTTGGCTAACTCCTGGCTTATTCTATGGAATCTAATGGTGTGTCTCACCTTTCTTTTATGGAACATTAAGAAAGAAAAACGCACTCCCAATCAAACCGTGACATGCTGACTTAAGCCGGTTCCTCTGATTAGGAGATTTGAGTGCAGGTTGACAGGGAAGAGCACCCCAGAACAATGCCTGGACAGGAGTGAGGGCAGAGGGCCGGGCAGTGGGAGGGGTGAGCTGCACTGAACAGGGAGGGGCCTCAGCAGAGCCTCGGGGACGCTGCAGCCGTAGCCCTTCAAAGATGTCTGGCACGAGGGCTCGGGAGCCAGAACTTTGTACCCATGCACAGACTTGTCACTGGATATGGGGTGCAGCTTTCTCCAACAGCAGGCACATCTCTGAAAGGGGCACCCAGCTAAAAGCTGTCCTCTGTCAACACTCCAGGAAGATGGACTTGGAGGGGTATCAGGGCAGCACCCACCTCCACCTCATCCACTGTAAATGTCATCAGCTGGGAGGCGAAGTCTAGTACTAGACCTGCTAGGGTGTGAAAAGGTGTACGTCTTACCATCACTAAAATATGATCTATTTGTGACTGGTTCCTCTTCTGCTCCTGCTGCTTGTAGTGACGGCCAGTGGCCCCGACTTGACCTTCTGCATCTGCAGGAAGTGGGCCCACTAGCCAGGGAAGTCAAAGAGGACCAAGATAGGCTAGCAAGAGAAGGCCACCATGTGGGAATCGCGTCTGTCCCTACCCATGGCACTCCAGCCACGCCAGGCGGGACAAGGGTCCGCTTCCTCGCATAGCTCTCCACGCTGCTGTTGCTTGAAGGATTCGTTGTATATATTACACTTCAATTACAGCGGGCTCCCGTATGCCCTTTTTTCTTGGTTAATCCCCTTGTTTTACTGCATGACACACCCTCTGATAGCACCCAAGAGGGCTTCCATGAGAGCTCAGTTTTCTGATTCTTTGTACATTTTTATTCTATCCTCACACTTAACTAATTGCTTGACTGGGTATAAAATTCTCTTTGAATTTCGAAGTTCCATAATATCCAGCTTGGCTGTTAAGAAATTTGATGGCATTTGGATACCTTTTCCTTTGTTTGTTACCTGACTTACTTTTCTTCCTTCTGTTCACATATAGGGAGACAAAATTTTCAATGATAAGTCTTTGCATGAATTAAAAAAAAATTGTGGAGGGTATTTGGTGGATTTTTTCAAACTTCTGAATAATACCTAATTCCACTTATTGTGGAAATTATTCAGGTATTATTTGTTATGATTAAACTCCCTCAATTTTTTTCTGGTTTCTTTATATGGAATGCTATTTGTCAGATGTTACAACTTTTTGATCCACCTATTAAGTATTTTACTTATTTTCTATTTTCTATTTATAATCTACATTTATTTGATTTTAACATTCAACATTCCATTGATTTTTAAAATTTCAAATCTGATATTCATGCGACCCATGGTCTTTTTCTTCTTTAATCCTTTCCATATCTCAGATATTATATCTGCAGATATATATATATACACACACTTCCTGTCATCTTTCTTTGAAGGTGTTATGGTTCCTCTATTCTCTGCACTGTCTTTGCTTCTTCTTGTCCCCCACTTCCTGTGCTTCTCTGTTTTGGTCTGGTGATGAATATCTTCCATTTGTCCTCCCAGTCTACACTCCAGCCCCTACAGCCCCACCCCTCTGCTTTTTGCCATGGTGACTTTTGCCTCTAGCAGCTTCTTTTGCCTCTAGCATGTTTGGGTTGTGCCTGTGGCAGAGTGGGACAGGGGAGAGGGGTTCAGAGTATGGGTTCCCCCAGGCTCCTCCTAGCCAGGGAAGCTACATTCTTCCCCTACAGGCCACTGTTCCAGGTGAGTGGCCTCTCCACAGTGACATTCTGCAGATGTTGGCAGCTGCCCCTTGTGGCTCAGCAGACTTTGTTGCTGGCCTCTGAGCACTACTTGCTTTTGTGGACTGTTCCTCCAGTAAACTGACTTTAAATTTCCAAGTTTGAGTATGCTGGCCATTTTTCTCAGAACCTTAGCTGATACTCTTTTTCATGTAAGAAGCTTTCTTCAAACGTAGAATGATCTGCAGCTGCGTCTTTGCATCTAAGAGTGAGGCAGTCAAATGCTCACTGGGACCCCGGCATGTTGCAGGGGCTTGCTAACCGGCAAGCTTCACGGTGAGACATGCAGGACAGACAATCACTTCACTGGTGAACTCTCAGATGTCACTATCTGGATATATTTTCTCTGGGACTTTCTTGGGTGAACAGCAATGTTCTATTTTCTACCTGATGGGGCGGAGGTAGAGTGGCTGCTGGTATCTGTGAGCAGGACAGAGAGCCAGACTCCAAAGGTGCATAGGTGGACCAGTAGGGAAGCATCCTGTATGAGTTGTCCTCTCAATCCTGCCCTCTTCTGGCTCTGGTCTTGGAAAAGAGGGAGGAGACGAGAATGGGGATAGAAAGGAAGTTGCTGCCAGCTGTGGGTGATGTCAGGGCTGACCTAGGATCTAGGTCTTCTTTGTCCGGTTTCACACGATTCTCTGGTTTGTATGGCACCTCCTCCTTCCTTCCAGGATATGCTGTCCTTGAGAGTCTGGGAATGAATTGTTGGACTCTCAGCTCCCTCAGGCACATGTTTAGATTGGGCTAAGTCAGCTACCATGCCTCCTTCCACTTTGTGTCTACACAATTTACTGAGGTTTTTTTTTTTTTTTTTACTTTGATTGTCTCCTCTTCCCTTCTTTTTATAATTTTGAGTCAATATCTTATGTTATTCCTTTACTGTCACTTTGGAAGGGTTTTTGAATAAAGAAGAGATGAATGTGGCCAGACGCCATGGCTCACGCCTGTAATGACAACACTTTGGGAGGGATTAGTGAGGGAGGCTGAGACAGGAGGATCGTTTGAGCCCAGGAGTTCAAGACCAGCCTGGACAACATAGTGAAACCCCGTTTCTACAAAAAATACAAACATTAGCCAAACGTGGTGGTGCGTGCTTATAGTTTCAGCTACTTGGGAGGCTGAGGTGGGAGGATCACTTGAACCCAGGAGGTTGAGGCTGCTGTTAGCTGTGATCACACCACTGCACTCCAGCCTGGGCAACAGAGCAAGACCCTGTCTGGAAAAAAAAAAAAAAGAAAAGAAAAGAAAAAGAAGAGAAAGACGAATATGTGTACATGTTACTTTTAGGAACAAAGGAAAAGAAGAAGAAACTTTTTCTTAGTAAGCAAAAGTAAGAGACAGTCTACCCTGAGCCATTTTGTGACTTTATTTCCTTCCTGGTAAATATCAGAGGAGTGTAAGAATAACATTTTCTTTAAAGAATTTCCAGGAAGATTGAATTAGTTGCTATAAAGTGCTGAAAACAACATGGGCTACATAGTTAGCACTACCTGTAAAGGACAGTACAACACATTTGATTTTAAAATGTTCTGCTGTGGCCGGGCATAGCGGCCCGTGCCTATAATCTCAGCACTTTGGGAGGCCAAGGCAGAAAGATTGCTTGAGCCCAGGAGTTCAAGACCAGCCCAGGCAACAGAGTGAGACCCCATCTCTAGAAAATGTAATAATAATGATAATAATAAATTACCCGGGTGCAGTGGCATGCATCTGTAGTCCTAGCTACTCAGGAGACAGTTCGAGGTTGCCATGAGGTATGATAGTGCCACAGCACTCCAGCCTGGGTGACAAAATGAGACCCTGTCTCAAATAAATAAACAAATAAATGAACAAATAAATAAAATCTCTGTTGTGAGCAATAGGACTCTGGTATAGGGTCCTGAGATTCCTCGGCCTGAGTCCACCACAAGCTGATTCTACCAGGGGCTGGGGCTTGGCTGGCCCAAGGGCTAAGACCATCTGGGGTCACAGTGTGAAGCCTGCAAGGGATCTGGGGAGCCAGAAGAGGGAGGTGGCAGAAGATGGAGGAGGGGCATTGGGAGTGTGCAGCCTTCTTTGACCCGCCAGCCACTCCCATCTTGCTGGGTTGGGCTCAGGCTGGGATATGCAATTTATGCACCATTGCAACCTGGAAGAATAGGAATCTGCCCAGAATGCCTTGGAAGAACTCATCAAGAGACTGACTGCAGGAATAGGAAATAATGATGCACTTGAAAGACATACTGCTGTAAGCAATACTGTGAAAAACACAGAAAAAGGATTTAGAGAAAATCAGTCAACACATGTGTAGGCTGTACCAAGCATTTGAAATAAATCAGGGAAGTCTTTTATTAATTTTAATTGTTAATATTTCATTTATTTATTTATTTATTTACATATATATTTTTTAAATAAGATGAGGTCTTGCCATATTGTCCAGGCTGGTCTCAAACTCCTAGGCTGAGGCAATCCTCCCGCCTCTGCCTCCCATGGTGCTGGGATTACAGGCATGAGCCACCACTCTTGGCCCAGGGATCTTGGCCCAGGGAAGTCTTAATAGAAGACAAAACCTGGTGTACTTATAAAATTCTCATCTCTCTAATTGTCTTATTTGTCCGTTCATTCACTATTTATTGAGCGCCAACTCTATGAAAGATAGCATTAAAATATTACAAAGAAAAATTGAGCATAACCCTTTTCCTCTAGAGTTTTCCATCTAAGTGAGACATGGTAAAAATCATTACATCAAAGTAGCGTGTGATGAGAAGTCAAGTTTGATCCTATTATGAGGGTCAAGGAAAGCTACACACTCCCAGTGCCCCCCTCCTCGTTCTCCTGCCACTTCTTTAATAGGTATTCTAGAATTCAGCGGAAGAAGAAACAACCGTAAACTGAAGGCGGCCAGTGAAAATATAGGAGGGAGGCTCCGAGCTTGGGTCTTGGTCTTTCTGCTTCTGGAGCCTGGCTGCTGGTTCATCCTCACCCTAGACTCTATGCCTAGCAGTGCTGAAATACCTGTGTCCTCATGCAGGTCACACTGTATCTCCCAGCAGCCTGACAGCAGCAAATCATTTCCTTGGAATGCTCTTCCTCAACCAAGAAAAAGGTCTCTGGGTGGCTAATGGCTGGGTGCTCCCCAACCTTTAAACATCACTTTGATGCCAACTTTTCTGCGGGCCTCTGTGACCACCTGTGACTTAGTGAGGGGCATTTTCCCCATTTTGTAAAATAATTTAACATAGGCCAGCCAAATAGAGTATTTGTATCTTTATTCAATTCAATTAAAACATATCAGGCTGGGCGTGGTGGCTCATGCCTGCAATCTCAGCACTTTGGGAAGCCGGGGCAGGTGGATCACTTGAGGCCACGAGTTTGAGACCAGCCTGACCAACATGGTGAAATCCCGTCTCTACTAAAAACACAAAATTAACGAAGTGTGGTGGAGTGCACCTATAATCCCAGCTACTTGGGAGGCTGAGGCACAAGAATTGCTTGAACTCGGGGTGTGGAGGTTGCAGTGAGCCAAGATTGTACACTGTACTCTAGCATTGGTGACAGAGCAAGACTGACTCAAAACCAACCAACCAACCAACCAACCAACCAACCGTATCTGCCAGTGTACTCTGGAACTACAGACCCACAACTGAGGCAATGCAAGGGAAGGCTCGATATGCTGATTCCTCAGCTCATGCGTGGTGTCAGGGGTGTCCAGAACCCCTTTCTACCGTGGGTGACTGCATCTCCACGGTGCAGCTGAAGGGACAGCTCTAAGCCATGATATGAAATGGATTTCCAGTAAACCTTTGTGAGAGAAGGTGAGAAATGGCAATCTAGTGTAGATTAACGCTCTCTGAAATGTCAGGGGAGTTCTATATGGAGTCTTCTAGAGCCCCTGCTTGTCTCACTGCATGGCTCAGCATCCTGCGTTGTAATCAGCCGTCATTACTCTGTCTCCTTGTGTCAGGTCTTGCAGACAGTTGTGTTCCCAGCACCCAGTGCTGAATACTTACGCTTTTGTAGATGGATTTTGACTGGGGAGGCAAGAAGAATAGCAAAAGGAACTTGCAGAAGGAATTTGCAAATGTGTGCATGTGTGTGGGGAGAGGAACAAGTTTGCTTCTTGTTCGCTGGGAATGACTACTCCAGTGAGCTGACTGGGCTCCTGCAGACACAGGCAAGAGGGCAGACAACGCACTTCTCAGCCTGTAGACGAAGGGGGCGCTCCTTTGCTTTAAAATTCCTCTACCTCCGTCCTTGCTGAGAAAAGTGTAGTCTGAGGACCCATGGCATCAGCATTAGCTGGGAGGTTGTTAGAACTGAAGACTCTCAGCCCCTCCCCAGGTCCACTGGATGAACTGGCATCTTCCCAAGATTCCCCAGGTGATTCAAGTGCACCTTAAAGTGTAAGAAGCATGCTTCATTTGATGCCAAGATTTTCCCAATTTTACTAACTTTCCTTGAAATTTTGTCCAATGACTCCTTACGTCAATACTCTATGCATTTTCATTGATTGAATGTCTTTCTTTTTTTCTTTCTTTTTTTTTTTTTTTGAGATAGGGTCTCACTCTGTCACCCAGGCTGGAGTGCAGTGGTGCAATCTCAGTTCACTGCCACCTCTGCCTCCTGGGCTCAAATGATCCTTCCATCTGTTTCCCAAGTAGCTGGGATCACAGGTGTGTGCCACCACACCTGGCTAATTTTTGTATTTTGAGTAGAGACGGGGTTTTGCCATGTTGCCCAGGCTGGTCTGGAACTCTCGGGCTCAAGTGATTTGTTGCCTTGGCCTCCCAAAGTGCTGTGCGAGCCACCATGCCAGGCCCAATATTGAATTTCTAATAGCCTCTTGTGAATTGTTGAAAAGGAGAAATGTTAAAAACGAGAAAATAATTTCCACACAGAAAGCAAAGCCTCTTCTCAACACCACACCTTGAGTCCTTGCAAAGGACTGCATGGTATGACCACAGGATGGTCAAGGTTCACTGGCAGGGTCTGGATATTCATCGATGAGTGACACGAAACTTCAGTGACTTCTAGCTCCATGAATTTCCTGCAATAGCATCAGTCCATGTCTTTCATCTTTCCTCACGAAGATGAAATAGTATTTACTTAAGGGTGAACATATTAACTTTTCCTTTAATAAACTTTATTATTGTTATTATTATTTTTTTGAGACCGAGTCTCACTCTGTTGCCAGGCTGGAGTGCAGTGGCGCCTTCTCGGCTCACTGCAACCTCCACCTCCTGGGTTCAAGTGATTCTCCTGCCTCAGTCCCAAGTAGCTGGGATTATAGGCACCAGCCACCATGCCCAGTTAATTTTTGCATTTTTAGTAGAGATGGTATTTTACCATGTTGGCCAGGCTGGTCTTGAACTCCTGACCTCCCGTGATCCACCCACCTCAGC
>NC_037676.1:56485473-56533087 GCF_003255815.1 Theropithecus gelada
GTCTCGCTCTGTCGCCCAGGCTGGAATGCAGTGGCCGGATCTCAGCTCACTGCAAGCTCCGCCTCCCGGGTTTACGCCATTCTCCTGCCTCAGCCTCCCGAGTAGCTGGGACTACAGGCGCCCGCCACCTTGCCCGGCTAGTTTTTTTTGTATTTTTTAGTAGAGACGGGGTTTCACCGGGTTAGCCAGGATGGTCTCGATCTGCTGACCTCGTGATCCGCCCGTCTCGGCCTCCCAAAGTGCTGGGATTACAGGCTTGAGCCACCGCGCCTGGCCTAGAATAGTTTTAAATTTACAGAAATGTTGTGAAGATAATGCAGAGTTCCCGTATACACCTACCCCGGTTTCCTCATTGTTAGCATCTTACATTAGTAGGGTGCATTTGTCACAATGAATGAACTAATATTGACACATCATCACAAACTGAAGTCTATACTTTCTTCAGATTTCCTTAGTTTTTCCTCATGTCCTTTCTCAGTTCCAGGATCATGCAGGATCTCACACTATATTTAGTTGTCATGTCCCCTTACGCTCCCTTTGGCGGTAATGATTTCTCAGACTTCTCTTGTTTTTCAACATATTAATTTTAAAAACTCTTTATTTTGGAAGGCTCTTCCTTCCCCTAGCAGAACAGAATCCTACTAAACGAGTTTCTATCACATTTTAAATCAGATTTAAGAAAATAAATATCCACTTATAAGCTCCTGGAGGGTGGGGCTGGATTATTTTAATCGATCTGCTGCTCGAGAATCCAGCACTGGTCTTGTTTCTAGCACAAATAAGTGTTCAGTAAATTATGTAGTCAGTTTCTTGGTTGATTCTTTACTGTTCCTCTGCTGGCACAGTTGGCTGATTCTTTACTGGGCTTATAATGATCAATGGGATAAGATTTCTGCTTTTTGTTGTTGTTTTTAAGACAAGGTCTTGCTCTGTTGCCCAGGCTGGAGTGCAAGTGGCACGATCTTGGCTCATTGCAGCCTCAACCTCTTGGGCTCAAGTGATCCTCCCGCCTCAGCCTCCCAAGTGGCTGAGACTGCAGGCACATACCACCATACCCAGCTATTATTTGTACTTAAGATCCCTGTTCTTAAAGATCTTAGAGGCTGGACGAGAGGGACAGCTGTAGAGAAAATTAAGTAGAATGAAACATTGTTTATGTTGTTTATTGTTTATTTGGGGAGCTCCTCTGGAGGCATATACAGAGTTGGGAAACCTTTTCCTGGAGACCGTTCCCAAATATCAGCTGTACAGTATTAATCCATACCTGTGTAAATTGCAAACCTCTTATTGGGAAGCCTTTGGTGCAGACAGATAATCAAAATTGTACAGTGTAGACAATGCCTTCCAAAACGATCTCCAGTTTGTTCACAGAACAATTTCTACACAACCACCTTTGCAGGCAGGAGTCAACCAGGTTGGCAGTATTCCAGGCACTTAAGCAAAATGCCTTGAAAAACATTTTTAAAAAGTAGTTTTTCCAGGGTCATATTCCCCTTGATACTAAAGACCTTCAAGATTTCAAGGAAATTATATCTCATCTGTTCTTAAGCCATTTTTCCCCCCACTGAAACCAGTTGTCTTGTTAAACTGTAATGCCCAGTAGCTCTTTCTTAGCACTCTAAGGCTGGCTGCATGGTCCAGTGTGATAGACACTAGTCGTATGTGGCTTTTTAAATGCAAATAATTAAATTTTAATAAAATTTACAAGTCAGTTCCTCAGTCATGCTCACCACCTTGAAAGTGCCCAGTAGCTGTACAAGGCTAGTGACTACCATGTTAGACATCACAGGTACAGTACACAGCATCATCAAGAAAATGTCTGTTAGGCAGCTCTCCTTAAAAGACAATTTTCTTTTTTTTTTTTTTTTTGAGACAGGGTCTCACTCTCTTGCTTAGACTGGAGTTCAGTGGCATGATGTCGGCTCACCACAACCTCGGCTTCCCAGGCTCAAGTGATTCCCCTGCCTCAGCCTCCTGAGTAGCTGGGATTATAGGCATGTGCCACCACATCCAGCTAATTTTTGTATTTCTAGTAGAGATGGGGTTTCATCATGTTGGCCAGGCTGGTCTTGAACTCCTGACCTCAAATGATCCACCTGCCGCGGCCTCCCAAAGTACTGCGATTACAGGCATGAGCCACCGCCCCCAGCTGACAAGTGTCTTTTTATTTTTCCTTCTTCTTTTAATCAGAAAGCTACATTTTGCCATATTAAAAGAATACAATTTAAATGAGTACAGTGAATACAACTGGGGGTGAACAAAATTCTTACGAAAACGCATGTATAATAGGGAATAAGGAAAATGTCATAAAAACCTGCTTTTTGAAGGCTTAAGAGGTCCAAAATTTCTTACCGGGAGAGTAAGTGCTTTCAGACCTCCCAGCCTTTAAAAATAGAGTCTACAATTTTCAGTCTTATTCTCCTTCCAGGGGCGACCTGATTTTGGATTAAATCTTAGGACCTGTGAAGAAATTAGTCATGGTGTATTTTATGTAGTATGCACATTAACCCTAGCCCTTTTCTTACCTCAACAAATGTTGGCACCTTCCTTAATGTATCTCAATTGGCCTCAGTACACTGGAGAGGAGCCAGAGGGAGCTTCAGGTGAGACGCACTCACGAGGGCAGGTGTTGGGGAGGAGGAGGGAGAGGGAGAAAAGAAGGAAGAGAGACGAGAGGATCTTAGGCAGACAGATAGAACCCAAGGGAGGAGGAGAGGGCAAGGATGTATAAGGGCAATTTCCTCAACTTTACACAGGATTTACAAAAATGTAAACATATGTTTGCCTTCATAGTCATGTGAACTGTGTGTTTGGATAAGCAAAAGAAGAAACAGCTGGGCGTGGTCGCTCACGCCTGTAATCCCAGCACTTTGGGAGACCAAGGTGAGTGGATCACTTGAGGTCAGGAGTTCGTGACCAGCCTGGCCTACATGGCAAAACCCTGTCTCCACTAAAAATACAAAAAATAGCTGGGCGTGGTGGCAGGTGCCTGAGATCCCAGCTACAGGGGAGGCTGAGGCAGGAGAATCACTTGAACCCGGGAGGTGGAGGTTGCAGTGAGCCAAGATCGTGCAACTGCACTCCAGCCTGGTGACAAGAGCGAAACTCCCCGTCTCAAAAAAAAAGAAAAAAAAAAAAAAAAGGAAAGAAACTGACTTTTCACAGTTTATCTTGCTCTTTCTTTCAAACTTTGTTCTATGTGCAAATATTACCTATTAAAATAATTGCATTTAAGATCATGAAATTTCAAACAGAGGGCATGAAAAGCCATTCCACTGTTCGCATCTCTTGAATTACTCAAGGTAAGTATAGACTTACTTCAAAAAATAAGGCATCTTATTTCTCCCTAGGGCTGGAAATCATCTCCCTTTCTGATGTATTCCTGTGACTTTTCCTATCTTCACAGCTATTGTGAACTTGATTTCATTTCCAGAGCTCTCTGATCCTGCTGTTTGCTTCTCCACTGTGTTACAGTTGGGGCTGAACAACGGACCTGCCCAGGGCTGTTAGCACTGCATTTTCATAGAATGTCTCCCTGCCAGCACTGAGCAACACTTGGCTTGGTAAATCTTGTGGTAGGATACTTACCAGGTGTTCCCTAACTGTAGCTGCCAGCATACCAGCAAAGTCTAACAGCAACACACCTTCCATATATTAAATTTCTAATTTCTAAAGTTTTAATTTCTTGGAACTATGGTTGCTGCAACAGTGTCCCAATAAAGTAAAATAATTTAGACAGTACGCTAGCTTCTATGCCTGTTTTGTGAGCACTTCAAGTAGTCTTTTGATCCATTTTTCACTTTACATTTCCTAAAAGTAAGCCAGACTCATTTAGTGAAGGACTCTAAGATTTTCTAATTTTGTAAATGAATCAATTGCTATTGTAGACATAATAATGGCTGAGTAACATCAAAATCAGAAAGCTCAACTTTGGCAAATAAATCCATTATTTCCAAACTATGGGAAATTTCTGATGACTGGCTTGTAAGAAACCAAAGCCATGAACTTATATATAAAGATGCTACTTGAATTAATCCCAACTATACATAAATATGCCATTACCGAAATTTCACTTTTCACAAGGGACAGGAAATTAGAAAGCAAGAGAAGTGCTTAGATGCTTAGACTTAACTAGAGATTTACTCAAGGCAAACCATGGGTGGAATGGTGGAAGGAAGCAAACCTTGGGATGACAGTTTCTACAAATTATTACTATTATTATGATTATTATTATTTTGAGACGGAATCTTGCTCTGTTGACCAGGCTGGAGTGCAGTGGCACAATCTTGGCTCACTGCAACCTCCGCCTCCCAGGTTCAAGCGATTCTCCTGCCTCAGCCTCCTGAGGAGCTGGGATTACAGGCGCAAGCCACTATGCTCGGCTAAGTTTTATATTTTTAGTAGAGATGGGGTTTCGCCATGTTGGTCAGGCTGGTCTCGAACTCGTGACCTTGTGATCCACCTGCCTCGGCCTCCCAAAGTGCTGGGATTATGGGCAGGAGCCACCACGCCCAGCCAGTTTCTACAAATTGATTTGGCAAGCCATAAATTACATGAAAGTTTTCATGAGTGATACAATGAACATCCATATACCCCTTACCCAGATTCGCCAGTTGTTAATGCCCTGTTAATTTGCTCTCTCTCCCTCTCTCGTACTCCTAAATGCTTCAGCATTCATGCCCTAGAAATGAGTCAATTTCCTGCAAATCCCAATACCATTTTTTTTTTTTTTTTTTTTTTGAGATGGAGTCTTGCTCTGTTGCCCAGGCTGGAGTGCAGTGGCATGATCTTGGTTCACTGCAACCTCCACCTCCTGGGTTCAAGTGAGTCTCCTGCCTCAGCCTCCAGAGTAGCTGGGATTACAGGTGCCCGCCACCACGCCTGGCTGATTTTTGTAGTTTTAGTAGAGACGGAGTTTCACCATGTTGGCCAGGCTGGTCTCAAACTCCTGACCTCAGGCGATCTGCTTGCCTCGGCCTCCCAAAGTGCTGGGATTACATGCGTGAGCCAATGCGCCCGTCCCCAATGCCATTATTACACCTTAGAGAAGAAACATTCATTCAACAATCTTATCTAATCTATGATTCATATTTCAAATTCTTCACTTGTCTCCCAAATGTCCTTTAAAGCTGCTATTTTTTTCCAATTCAGAACCCAATCGAGGTTCACCTGTTACCTGTGGCTGTACCTTCTCTGAAGTCATGTTGCCTGGAAAATTTACTAATGAGACTGTAGTGACCACCTACACCAGCCAAGTTCTCTGCGATTTTACAACAGAAAGGCTCACAGCCAATGTAAGATGCTTGAGTCACCTGGTTTAGTCAATTAAAACATACCACAAACAACAAGGTGACACACTACCTGAGTCCTGGGTCAGGCTTCACCTTTCTGGCTGATGGCGTGGATCAGAGATGGGGTCTCAGACAGCAGGCCCCACAGTGGGAGATTTTCAGAGAGACCCGGGCCAAACTGCTCTGGCCACAGCAGAGGCTGGCCAGTTAGCCAGATGCGCCGTTAGCCTAGGGATAAATATCACCGATGAGGGGCCGATTTTAAGACCTCATGGATATTGGGTGCTTAATGTACGTCTTCTGTATATTTAGCAGGAAAATCCAGTGCTTTTGGGGTTTCCATCTTTTTCTGTCCATGTTGGGCATATATGGGCTGCATTTAGTCTAGTCAGGAGTGTCTCAGAGGTTACTAACTTATTTATCTATACTTGGCATCTCTTATGGATTCTTCCCGGGCTGCACAAGCTTCTTCCTTCTTCAGTTAGTTTCTCTACCCTCCTTAGGTGCTTTCTTGTGTCTGTAACAGATCTAACATTCTCAAGTAATATGGCATACACACATGACAATTATTATTTATTATTATTATTATTTTTATTTTTGAGACGGAATCCTGCTCTGTCACCCAGGCTGGAGTGCAGTGGTGCCATCTTGGCTCACTGCAACCTCCACCTCCTGGGTTCAAGTGATTCTCCTGCCTCAGCCTCCCGAGTAGCTGGGACTACAGGCACCCATCACCAGGCCCAGCTAATGTTTGTATTTTTGGTAGAGACGAGGTTTCACCATGTTGGCCAGGCTGGTCTCAAACTCCTGACCTCAGGTGATCTGCCCACCTCGGCCTCCCAAAGTGCTGGGATTGCAAGCCACCGCGCCCAGCCAACAATTATTTTTTAATCTACAGCAGTTCCCTCTCCCTTGGGTTTTCCTTGCATTGAATTTTTGAGAGTCTAGAGCAGCTATCCTGTAGAATATTCCATATTCTGGATTTTTGATTTGTTTGATCATTTCTTATTGAATAAATTCAGGGTTAAATATTTTGGCAAGAATTCTTCATAGGTGCATCACACCAAGTGGCACATAATGTGAAGCTGTCCCATGACAGTGAAGTTTGTTCACTAAGTTAAAGCTGTCACTGTCAATCACTCGATAGTGAAGACAAAATTTCCCTATTGCATTAATAGGGAGATTTGTAGGGTGCCCCCCCATTTTTTTTGAGACAGGGTCACACTCTGTCACCCAGGCTGGAGTGCAGTGGCTCCATCTCAGCTCATTGCAACCTCCTCCTCCCGGGTTCAAGTGATTCTCCTGCCTCAGGCTCCCAAGTAGCTGGGATTACAGTCACCTGCCACTACGCCTGGCTCATTTTTGTATTTTTAGTAGAGATGGGGTTTCACCATGTTGGCTAGACTGGTCTCGAACTCCTGACCTCAGGTGATCCACCCACCTCACTTCCTAAAGTGCTGGGATCATAGGCATGAGCCACTGTGCGCGGCCAGGGTGCCACTTTTAAGCCTTATGAATAACCTATTTATGGAATTAGGCATGCTGATCAAAGTATAAAATTTTGTTAGATATTGCAGAATTCCCTTTTATATGGTTAGTGCTGTTTTCTACTCCCACCCTCAATTTAATAGTAGGCTTATCTTCCTGTATGCTTACAAAGACAGTGTATTGTCAAACTTAAAGTTTTTGGGAATGTGATAGGTTAGACATGGAATCTCAGGGTGCATTTTACTTATGAATTAAGTTGAGCATATTTTATTTTATTTTTTTGAGACAGAGTCTTGCTGTATTACCCAGGCTGTAATGCAGCAGTGCAATATTGGCTCACTGCAGCCTCTACCTCCTGGGCTCAAATGATCCTCCCATCTCAGCCTCTCTAGTAGCTGGGACTATAGGTGTGCGCCACTGCACTCGGCTAATTTTTGTATTTTTTTGTAGAGACGGGGTTTTGCCATGTTGACTAGGCTGGTCTCAAACTCCAGGCCTCAAGTGATCTGCTTGCCTTGGCCTCCCAAAGTGCTGTGATTACAGGCGCGAGCCACTGTGCCCAGCTTGAGAGTATTTTAATATGTTCAAGTGCCATTATCTTTTTCTGTGAACTGCTATTCTTATCTTTTTTCTGTAAACTTTTAACTTTTCCCCTCAATATTTAAAGTGCATTGTAAATCAGAGAGATTATCCCTTTATCTGGGATATAAACTGCACATATGCTCTCCTAGGTTGCCATTGCCTGTTAATATTCCTTGTGGGGATTTGTTTCATCGTTATTATGGAAAAAGTTTTAAAATTTTTATGACATCAAATTCATGAATCTTTACTGTTATTGCTTTTTGATTTTTTTATGAGACATGGTTTAAAGGCTGCCCTACATCTAGTTTATAAAGGAATTCACCAGTTTCTTTAAATGTTTTGTATTTTTTCATTTCCTACATTTGTATTTCTTATCTATTTGGAGCTTATTTCGGTGTAAGGCCTGAGAAAATTTAATTTCTAAATGAAATCATACTATGTTATCTCCCCAAGAAAGCCAATTTTAAGGTGAAATTCTCATTTAACAGACAAAGCAGTATGTTTAGGAAATGTAAAGAACAATAAATCAGGCCAGGCATGGTGGCTCACGCCTATAATCCCAGCACTTTGGGAGGCCTAGTGGGGCGGATCACCTGAGATCAGGGGTTCGAGACCAGCCTGGCCAACATGGTGAAACGCCGTCTCTACTAAAAATACAAAAATTAGCAGGGTATGGTGTCACATGCCTGTAATCCCAGCTGCTCGGGAGGCTGAGGCAGGAGAAACACTTGAAGCTGGGAGGTGGAGGTTGCAATGAGCCGAGATCACGCCACTGCAGTCCAGCCTGGGCCACAGAGTGAAACTCTGTCTCAAAAAAGAAAAACACAAAACAAACCAATAAATCAACAAAATAGGGAAGACAACTTAGTGTCACAGGCAAGAGAAGTTTAAAAAGTATTTCACAAAAGAGGGAGTCCAGTTGTCCAATAAGCATATGAAGCAGTGCCAGCCAATCACACCGTAGTGGTGAGATACTCTACACCCTCACCAGAGAGACAGAAAAAAAAGACCAGCAACATCAGGTTTTGGCAAGGACAATGGACACTGTCTGAGAATGTGCCGTGGTGAAACTACCTTGGAAGACTCTGTGGCAGGAATTATTACACTTCAGAATGTGCCTTCCTCATGACCCAGGAATTCTGCTGCTGGGTGTGTAATCGAAGGAACTGAGTGGTGTGCTCCCCAGGTGATGTGTGCATGTTCATTACTTTTTTTTTTTTTTTTGAGACGGAGTCTCACTCTGTCGCCCAGACTGGAGTGCAATGGTGTGATCTCGGTTCACTGCAACCTCCACCTCCTGAGTTCAAGTGATTCTCCTGCCTCAGCCTCCTGAGTAGCTGTAACAACAGGCACGTACCACCACACCCAGCTAATTTTTTGTATTTTTAGTAGAGATGGGGTTTCACCATGTTGGCTAGGCTGGTCTTGAACTCCTGAGCTCAGGTGATCTGTCCATCTCAGCCTCCCAAAGTGCTGGGATTACACATGTGAGCCACCGTGCCTGGCCACAGCATTACTTTTATAATTGCCTAGTTAGAAACAAGTCGAATGTCTTTCAACAGTAGAATGGATGAATAAATTATGTTATATTTATAAGATGGAATATGCTCTTGAAATGAGAATGAATAGGGCTACATCCAACAGCCTGAATGAACCTCACACAGGCAATGTTGAGCAAAAGATGTCAGATACAAGACTATGTGTCATATGACTTCATTCATATAAAGTTTCACGGCAGTTGTAACTAAGCTATAATGCTAGGTTGAAGACTTTGCTGGTAAAACTACAAAGAAATTCTAGGAAGTCATTACCATTAAAGTCAAAATATTGGTTATTTGCGGGGGCAAAGAGGGGTTTGTGATTGGGAAGAGGCAGACAAAGAGCTTCTGGGATGGGTACAAGGTTCTGTCTCCTGACCTAAATGGTAGTTTCAGAGTTTTTGTTTTCTAAAAAATGGTTAAGTTGTTGATTTATATTTTAGACACTTGTGTATCCAGGTAGCTCCTGCCTTTCCTTCAAGCCCCTGCCTGGAAATTGTTGGATTATCTAAAAGGGTGCCTCCTACTCTTAAGAAAACCATTTTTATTCTCGGATATTGTAAGGTTCCTGAAAAAGTGTGAGTTGGCTATCCGGTTCTTTTCTTTTTCAGTAGGTAGAAATGAGCAGATGTAGTTATATGGTATCTTGGATTTTTGCTTTCATAAGCTAAATAGATTTGCAATCTAAGAGATTTCAGGGTAGCAGAATACTATTAACAATTATAGCTGCTGGGGAGAGGGGAGGGTAGGACAGGCACATCCTATTTTAAAAGTTCTGTTTTGCTTGAAATTTTGCAAAAGCATGATTATTTTTCTTTTTCTTTCTTTTTTTTTTTTTTTTGAGACGGAGTCTCGCTCTGTTGCCCAGGCTGGAGTGCAGTGGCCAGATCTCAGCTCACTGCAAGCTCTGCCTCCCAGGTTTACGCCATTCTCCTGCCTCAGCCTCCTGAGCAGCTGGGACTACAGGCGCCCGCCACCTCACCCAGCTGGTTTTTTGTATTTTTTAGTAGAGACGGGGTTTCACTGTGTTAGCCAGGATGGTCTCGATCTCCTGACCTCGTGATCCGCCCGTCTCGGCCTCCCAAAGTGCTGGGATTACAGGCTTGAGCTACCGCGCCCGGCCAGCATGATTATTTTTCTATGAGAGTAACTTTCAAAAGGGTGACTGAGGCCAGATGTGATGCCTGTAATATCCCAGCACTTTGGGAGGCTGAGGTGGCGGATCACTCGAGCCCAAGAGTTCGAGACCAGCCTGGGCAACATGGCGAAACCCTGTCTCTACAAAAACACAAATTAGCCAGGTGTGGTGGTGCATACTTGTGGTTCCAGCTACTTGGGAGGCTGAGGTGGGAGAATCATGAGCCCAGGAGGTCGAGGCTGCAGTGAGGCGTAATCACACCACTGCACTCCAGTCTGGTGACAGAGGGAGACGCAGGTCTCAAAAAAAAAAAAAAAAAAAAAAGTGACTGAATCTCTTTTATTAGTGGAGAATAACATAATGACATGTCTTATGGTCACTTAAACCTGTAATTTTTACAACCATTTAACCATTTTTAAATTCTCTGAATTACTTAACCATATGTGTTTCATTCGCATTTGATAGATGGAGAGACTGACACACAAAACAGCCAGTAATTTGTCTTAAGGCATCAAATTAGTGACGAAGCCAGATCTAGAACTTGGGTCTTCTGTATTCTAGCTGAATTACACATTTTCCTAGATCCCACTGATCTTCAGGTGTTCATTAAATTCTTCACCTAAGAAGAAGACAACCATAGGAATTTTAAAGTTCCTAGAAGTTATTTGGAACGAACACCCTCCCTCCTCCACAGTGCCCTGTCCAAATTTAAACTCTATGAGTAAAATTTATTAACATATTTTTACTCTGTGCCTTAATGTAATTGTTAAAATTTTCCTGTACTTTTAAAAGTGATTTCTGGTTTGCCATTTATCATCACCAAGATGTAAAAGCAAAAAGATTTTTAGGCCGGGCATGGTGGCTCACTCCTGTAATCCCAGCAATTTGGGAGGCTGAAGTGGGCGGATCACCTGAGATCAGGAGTTGGAGACCAGCCAGGCCAACATGGCAAAACCCTGTCTCTACTAAAAATCCCCAAATTAGCCAGGTGTGGTGGTGCACGTCTGTAATCCCAACTACGCCGGAGGCTGAGGCAGGACAATTGCTTGAACCTGGGAGGCAGCGATTGGCGTGAGTTGAGATGGTGCCACTGCACTCCAGCCTGGGTGACAGAGGGAGATGCAGTTTCAAAAAAAAAAAAAAAATGTGTGTATATATATGTGTGTGTGTGTGTATACACACACACATATACAGATTTTTGGGTCTGCATGTTTTTTTAAAAATTATAAAAGGTTATAAAAATCCTATATACTCTGTATGTGTTTGAATAGAGAATCAGAGGCAGATACACATTTCATGCTGATTCGTTGGATGCAGATTTCTGGTTCCAGGTATGCATTAGCCTGAGTCCTGGGCTGGCTTAGAACACAGGCATAAGGTGTGTTGTGTACCTGTCATAGATTGATTTCTTAGGCAGTCAAAAGCCACACACTGAGAAACTGGAAATCATACCTAACATACAGAATGCCAGGCTTGCTTCTAAGCGTTTAGTATATAGTCACCTAATTCATCTTCCCAACAAACCTAGGCACTATTATTATTCTCATTTGATAGATGGGGAACTGTGGCCTAGAGTGAGGAAGTGACATGTCACTGCACTCAGTCTGGGAGTCCTGCTGTCAATCACCTCATTCTATCACCTCCGCAAGGTTGACACAAATTTCTGTTATTTCGGATAGTTCTCTCAAAATTAACTTCAAGCTTTTGTTTGCCTTCACAGTTTGGGCAGTGTTGCCGGCATCTGGGGGGTCAGTGCACAGTTGAGCATTCCAAAGCAATGCTGACTCTGTGTCCTTGCCTTTCTTGGTAATCAGTGACTTTTAGTGCCTGATTTATTCACTCAGAAGTCAAATTTCAAATATGCTAAGTTGATAAGGTGCTAGATGAAAGGAGGCTGTTTGGAAGGTTTCAAATCTGCAAGCTATGAGTCCTCCCACCCCGCCAACTCCAAAAATGTCCCCAGCACTGGGAAGGGGCTCCCAGTGAGGGCCCACTCAGATGCAAATTTCTGGCTTCTAGTTAGTTTGTTTTGCATCTATCACCCAGCCTTGTGTCTCCGGAAGGACCCTCCACCGCCAAAGACAAAGCACTTCACATTCACACCCACGAGCTAGTGATGAAGGCAGGATAAGAGGCCCTTTCAGGATGAGATATGGGGAAGAATCTCAGACCACACATTTCTGGAGGCCTTGTTTTGTGTAAGGCAATTGCAAAGAGCAGTCTCCTCTCAGTAAAGGGTGGCAGACTTCTTAAATCCTGCTAATGGAGTTTGACAGTGAGGGGATTAGGCTTGAATCTGGGCAAAGTGGAAGAGGCTGGCTAGGGAGGACACTGGGTTTTCCTTGATTCCAAGCAGGTGTAGAATACCTAAGAGGAAACCTATTTGTTTCCTTAACCAAGATGTCCCTAACCTGGTTCCCTCTATTTCAGGTTGAGGAAACACCAGGTCTATTTTGGATCACCCAGACTAATATTAATCATTTAAGACTTCTGTTCAAAGCCTTCAAGGTCACTTTGCTAAATTTCAAGTCTCAGCCTGATTTTACTGCGTAAAATATTTGACCACAGGGGAAGAACTCAGATTTTTGTTCTGGCTCTGCCTTTAGAGAAGTCCAAATTCATCATTCTTAGGGATTGTAGCACCAATGTCCAGGACAACAGCCCACAGGGGCCCTGGTTTCTCCCACTCTCAGTCCTCAATGCCTGGTAAACTGGTGAACTCAGAATGTTAGGAAATGTGAGCTATTGAAATACAGAACTTGAGAAATGATCCCAGGGAACATGACTCATTGTGGGACTGGTTTCAGTGGTTGCTCTGTGGAACCTGCTCCATCTGTTCCAGCTACAGTGGTTTCCTGCTCTGTCCCATTGCCTGGCACTCAACACTCCGTGAGGCATGGTCACCACTGCTGGCCAGAGAGGGAACCCGGGCCTCCCACCCCACACAGAGCAGACCTCCGCCATCTTGGAAGTTGGGTGTTTGCTTTTAGGCCGATTTAGTTGGCCTCAGTGAGATGTTTCTTAGCAGCGTAGGGATCTGGGTATTTGCTATAAGAATTGCTGTCATGTTGACCGTGTGTGTATGTGTAGGAAATGGGGAGAAAGTTTTATTTTTCAAAGCCTTTGTAGTTCTCATCAACTCCATCTTCTCCACACTTAGATGTCATTTGTTTTGCTGGCTGAGCCCCTAGAAGCTGATGGGCCTCCTAAACTCAGTTGTAAGTCAAAAATTGGTATTTTGAAACTAAGTCCTGAAATTACTCTTAAATAGAGGTATTTTGCATTTCCCACTAATGTTAATAGGACTGGTTTAAGTGGAGAAGAAATGCAGTTACATTTGCCTGCCAAATAAATCTTGGGAATCACTGAATAGTGGAGCTCCCCCTGCTGCTGTTATTATTATTGAGACAGATTCTTGCTCTGTTGCCCAGGCTGGAGTGCAGTGGTGCAATCATGGCTCACTGCAACCTTGACCTCCCTGGCTCAAGCAATCCTTCTACCTCAGTCTCCCAAGTTGCTGGGACTACAGGACCACGACGCCTGGCTAATTTTTGTATGTTCTGTAGAGATGGGGTTATGCCGTGTTGCTCAGGCTAGTCTCAAATTCCTGAGCTCACGTGATCCTCCTGCCTCAGCCTCCCAAAGTGCTGGGATTACTAGGCCGAGCTTCTGCTTCTATAATTTAGTAAAAATAGAAGGAAAATTTTTACTGACATTGAATTTCAGAGATATGTTATCCGTTTTTGAATAAATTATTCATGTTTGATTTTTCTCTTTGGAAACTCTTTTCACTTCTTGGGAGACAGTCAGGGAGTTGGCTGGGTGCAGTGGCTCAGGCCTGTAATCCCAGAACTTTGGGAGGCCATGGTAGGTGGATCACTTGAGCCCAGGAGTTTGAGACCAGCCCGGGCAACATAGTGAGACCTTGTCTCTAAATAAATAAATGAAATCAAAGTTAAGTCTCCTAGAAAGCATTCTTGTAGCTGGAGCCATACATTATAAAATTAGTAGGTTTTAAATTTTTAATTATGGATTTACACAGATAGAAGAGAAAACAAGTGAGCAGGGGGAGTGAGCAGGACACCACTGTGCGTGATGACATCACTATGCGTGGCCGCCTCCACCTGCTGCTCATCTTGAAGAGCCTACCTTGTGAGGCTCTCCAGCCTTTCGTCTTTACCAATCTAAATCCTCGTTGAAGGCTTCCTCTAGTTTGTATCTTTTAAAATGCAAATTGTTTTCATGCTGAAGTCTCTTGAGCTCTTTTACTCTTTTCCTTTCTTGGTTCATAATAGGAGAAGCTTTCTATCATAAGTAGTAGATTTTAGTCTTGTAAGAGTTGTATTTGTTTGAGTGTGGTAGCTCATGCCTATAATCCCAGCCCTTTGGGAGGTCCAGACATGAGTATTGCTTGAGCACAGGAGTTCAAGACCAGCCTAGGCAACATACCAAGACCCCATCTCTACAAAAAATTAGCTGGGCATGGTGGCACGCACCTGTAGTCCCAGCTACTCAGAAGGCTGAGGTGGGAGGATGGCTTGAGGCTGCCATTAGCTATGATCATGCCACTGCTCTCCAGCCTAGGTGATAGAGTGAGATCCTCTCTCCCTCTCTCTCTCTCTCTCTCTCTCTTTTGTTTAAAAGAAGTTGGCCGGGCACGGTGACTCATGCCTGTAATCCCAGCACTTTGGGAGGCTGAGGTGGGCAGATCACCTGAAGTCGGGAGTTCAAGACCAGCCTGACCAACATGGAGAAACCCTTTCTCTACTGAAAATACAAAATTAGCCAGGCGTGGTGGAGCATGCCTGTAATCCCAGTTACTCGGGAGGCTGAGGCAGGAGAATTGCTTGAACCTGTGAGGCGGATGTTGCAGTGAGCCAAGATTGCGCTATTGCACTCCAGCCTGGGTAGCAAGAGTGAAACTCCGCCTCAAAAAAAAAAAAAAAGTAATTATACTTTGCTATAATGTCCATTGCCCCCTCTATCCATTAGGATTTAAGCATGGTTAAGTTTTTCTAAACATAAAAATACAACCAAAATCCTTCTCCTCTTCCTCTCTACCCCTGCTGCATGCTGTCTTCACTTCTCTTATCTATATCTCAACCCAGAGGCTTCTCCCATGACTCCTTGGAATTGAATAATGACCTCTTTGTTGCCAAATTCATGGTGCACTTTTCCTTCTTCCCTTGCTACACTCCTGTGGCATTTAACTTGGGTAATAAGTCACTCCTTTTTGGCTGAATCTCTCTCTCTCAGTGGCCCCGAACACTGCTGGTCCTCTGAACTCTCAATAGGCTGTTTCTCAGCCTCCTCCGAAGCCTGTCTTCCACTGCACATCCCTGCAAGCTTTCTCTTCTGCCCTTACTGTGGTCTCTGCAGGCTACACAGCCTCTGGGGGCAGGGAGGGTCATCTACGTCAAGCCCAAGTTCTTTAAATTGTCTCTGTGATGGCCAGTGCTGGGGGCAAAGAGTCTGCAGGGACCCCTCTCAGTTGAGTCCCTTTCTGGTTCTCAGTGTAAGACAAACTCCTGGCCCAAGGTCCAAGAGAAGCCACGTCCCATGACCTGTTTAAAGCCCAATTTCTCGCCTCAATTCAGGTCAATTCTGAAGGGCCATCTCCACCCACAAAGCTCCCTTTGAGATTAGGGGAAGCCTTTGTTGTGACTGGATCATGGTTCAGCTTCTTCACGTGCCTGAGCTGGCTTTCTTCATTTTCCTACATGTGTTGACCCTAAGAGCTTCTCCATGGACAACCTCCATCTCAGAATCTTCTTCCCAGAAACTACTCCATCTTTACGTCTCCAGCCTGAATTTCTTTCCTGAAACCCAGATCCCAACCTCTGTTGTTTATGGATATCATTATTTGGGTGTTAAACAGATTCTTCAAACTCCACAGATCCCAACCTATGCTCATGTCTTCCTTTACAGTCCATTCTCTTCTCGCTGGGCTCCTTCTCTCTTTTTTTCTTTATTTTTAATTTTTGAGATGGAGTTTTGCTCTTCTCGCCCAGGCTGGAGTGCAATGGTGCAATATCGGCTCACTGCAACCTCTGCCTCCCGGGTTCAAGCAGTTCTCCTGCCTCATCCTCCTGATAAACTGGGATTACAGGTGCCTGCCACCACACCCAGCTAATTTTTATATTTGTAGTAGAGACGCGGTTGCACCATGTTGGCCAGGCTGGTCTTGAATTCCTGACCTGAGGTGATCCGTCTGATTGGCCTCCCAAAGTGCTGGGATTACAGGTGTGAGCCACTGTGCCCGGCCTTTCTCTTAATAAAGTGGTTCAAGCCAGATACCCAGAAGTTACCCTTGGTCTTTTCCTCACTGTTCCCATTCAATCCATCACCAAGTCTTGCTGATTCCTCATTTCCACTTCCTTGTGATACATATTTCCCAGATTTATCTACTCTTCCGTTCTCTTTGCTGTTATCTTATCTCAGGTCTCTGCCATCACTTATTCCAATTTTCTCCTTTGCGTGCAACTGCCTCCTGAGTAATATCCTTGGAATGTAAGTATTTTCATGCCATTGCTCTGCTTAAACCTATCAAGGGATTCCCATCGCCCTTCTGTCAAGTCCAAAGTTCTTGGCCAGTCATGGAGATTCATGATTTGTCATTCAGCCCTTGCTAACCTGCATGGCCTCCCTCCTGTCTTGCCATTGCAGCACTGGTCCCCAGGACTAGCCATGTAAGTCTTTGAGAAGTGATCAAAAAAGTCATTAGAGGCAAGCCTTTTTTTTCTATAGATGTTTTTTCTTTCTTTGTGTTACTTGCTTGTCTCTCTCTCTTTTTTTTTTTTTTTTTTTTTTTTGGTTATCCTTCCTACTAAACTATATGTTCCCTGAAGGGTATAGAAAACATACTGAGTGAGGGCTTGTAGAATGGACCAAAAAAAAAAAAAATGTGAAAAGTGAGATTTGAATCAGTGAAAAATGAATGGAATTTGTATGCAATAGAATACACTGAAAACATTAGCCCAGGGATCTAATGAGTGGGCTTAAATCCTGGGTAGGGATTTGGAGTGCAGAAGAGAAATAAAGCATAAATGTGACTCTAAGAAGCCAGTGCATTTGGGAACCAGACTCCAAAAAAAAAAAAAAAGATCTTGCTTCCCCCATGATGAGGACAGTTCTAGTTTGGATGGGAGTGTTGGGGGTGGGTTGATAAGAGCTAGAGATGGACACCAAGCTAATTTGTGAATGGACCTGTGCCAAGCAGAGCTGAGGAGTCTCAATTTGTGATTATTCCAGTTGTAGATGGTTGTGCTTCAAGAAACTTCCACAATGTGTTAGAAAATGTTTTCACTTTGAACGCTAGCAGGTAAATATTCTGCTAATGGGTAAATATTCTAAAAATGATGTAGTAGAGGATGAATGGAGAAAAAGACACAATAGCAGAAGCTTTATCTTAAGCAGATAGTTCTGTCCCTCTAACTGGTAACAGAGGTACGCTACCGAAGTGGCAGGATGAATTAGGGCTCAGAGAGGAGAGGAAAGGGAGAGAAAAGAGAGAGTCCAAGGAGGTTGTGAATAAAATTCCAAATGCCCTGCTCCCAGAGCTCTGGAAAGAAAGCTGTTCTTACCCTCTGTCTAATGCAGGATTTAAGGTGATCTGGGTCAGTGCTGGGGAGCACCATCATTTTGGGAGTCTCCTTTGGGAGATTTACTAAAAGTATCCTCTCCTGCATTCTAGACCTTCTTCTGAGGGTTATGTCCCCGGTATCTGTGATGTCATCAGAGCCTGAACTCTGGATCCGTTAGCCCTTTACCTCTGATGACTTATTTTGTTTTGTGTTTAGCAGGTGTCAAAAATTTCCAAAACAAAAGACATATTATTTGTTACTTCAGTAAACAAACAACATCCCCTAAGATCACTTGATTTTTTTTTACTTGTTTCGGTGCTTACCAATAACTCTCTTCACAGCAATTTTAATATGCCTTCTGCTTTCCTACTTTAAAGGAAGGACAGAGATGTTCAGATTAGCTTTGGGGTAAAATTCTAAGGTGTCTGACAACTTGAGGGATCTTCTTTTTTTTCCTTCCAGGTAACAGAGATGGTGTTTTACCTTTTTTGGGTTTGTGGTCCAGTATTGCTTGAATTATTTTTTAAAACAAAATTTCTTAGGCCAGGCCCAGTGGCTCACACCTGTAATCTCCAGCACTTTGGGAGGCTGAGGCAGGTGGATCACCTGAGGTCAGCAGTTCGGGTCCAGACTGGCCAACATGGGAAAACCCCGTCTTTACTAAAAATACAAAAAATTAGCCAGGTGTGGTGGCGTGCACCTGTAATCCTAGCTACTGGGGAGGCTGAGGCAGGAGAGTCACTTGAACCCGGGAGGCAGAGGTTGCAGTGAGCTAAGATTGCGCCATTGCACTCCAGCCTGGGCAACAAGAGCGAAACTCAGTCTCAAGAAAACAAAACAAAACAAAACTTCTTTTCAGAATGGTCTTAGACTTATAGAACACTGAAAAGAGCACAGAGAGCTCTTATATGTCCTAAATCTCGTTTCCTTTCGTACAGACATCATGTATTAGTATGGGATATTTGTTATAATTACTATTAAATGAAGTTCATATTTTATTCAGATTTCCTTAGTTTGCTATTTTTTATTTTTTATTTTTTGAGACAGAGTGTCACTCTTCTCACCCAGGCTGGAGTGCAGTGGTGTGATCTTGGCTCACTGCAACCTCTGACTCCTGGGTTTGAGGGATTCTCCTGCCTCAGTCTCCCAGGTAGCTGGGATTACAGGCACTCGCCACCACACCTGGCTAATTTTTGTATTTTTAGTAGACGGGGTTTCACCATGTTGGCCAGGCTGGTCTGGAACTCCTGACCTCAGGTGATCCACCCACCTTGGCCTTCCAAAGAGGTGGGATTACAGATGTGAGCCACCACGCCCGATCTTTAGTTTGTTGTTGTTGTTGCGGTGTCACCTAACATCCTTTTTCAGTTCCAGGATTTCATCCAAAATACCACATGACGTTTAGTCGTCATGTCTCTTGAGGCTCCTCCTGGCTCTGACAGTTTCTCAGACCTTCTTTGTTTTTGATGACCTTGACAGTTTTGAGGAGTGCTGGTCAGGTATTTTGTAGAATCCCCCTCATATGTGTTTATTCTGATGTTTTTCTCAGTTTAACGTGAGGTGATGGGTTTACAGGATGAAGACCACAGAAGTCAAGGGCTATTTTCATCCCATTGTGTCAAGGGTACATACTCTCAACATGATTTATCACTGGCGATACTGACTTTGACCACCTGGCTGAAGTATTGTTTGTGAGTTTTCTCCACTGTAAAGTTCCTTTTCCCTGCCTTCCAAACTGTACTTTTGGAATGAAGTTGTTACATGTATGGACACTCAAGGAGTTGTGCTGCACCCCTCTAAGGGTGGAGTAGCTCCAAAAATTATTTGCATAGGAGATTGGTCTCTTCTTCACATTTTTTTTCAATAATTTATTTGTACCATGAATTTGTACTCATGGATTTTATACTTTGGATGTAATCTAATACGAATTTATTTTGTAGTTCTAATTGTTCCAGCTTTGTTAGGAGTTTGTTAGGCCTCATGTTCCTTTGACATATACTCCAGTCAATGTAGGTTTTTGTTTTATTTTATTTTATTTAGCATTTCTGTATTTCCTGGCTCTATCAAATACCTCCACTCATCTTGTATATTCCCTGTTCTGTCAAAGAATCAGCCATTTCACCAAGAAGTTCTGGTTCCTTCTATTGGTGAATAGTGTTAGAAAACAGGAGTTAGGTGTGCTCGTTGCTACTGATGTGTCACCGCTTCAAGACCCTTTTCACTGACAAAATGAGGAAATATATGTGTGTACACTAACCTGTGTGTGTACGCATATCTGTACATTTTTCCATATGTGACTATTGCATCTGTATTAAGCTAAACATGAGTTCATGCTGACGTCCCCAACTCTAATCCGTTATCATGTGGATTGTTCTAGACTCTTCCCCTCGCTTATTTGTAAATTCCTATTCCAGCTGTGAGGAATTCGACTTCCATCAACTGCCATCCATTTACTTAATTGTTCAATTGCAGTGTATATATGTATGGTAGCATTATAATTGTTAACCTGTACTCCCATGGGAAACAACTTTCATCAACCAGAGTCTGTCCAATTTCATTTGCTTTTAGTCTTGTAGGCTTCACTTGTTTCCAAAGGTGCTTACGTCAGCACCCTTTCTTCCCATGCCACTAGTGAGACTGTTTCACACATTTGTAACACAGTTAGATCCTCTTATCTCATTCTGGGATTCCCGACCTCCTAAACGATTTTTTTTGATTTGCATACATTAAGGATCACTCTTTGTGCTGTAAAGTTCTATGTGTTTTAACAAATGCTTAGAGTTATGTATGCATAATGATGGTATCATGCAGAATAGATTCACCGCGCGTGAGCAGAGATCGCTCCACTGCACTCCAGCCTGGGCGACAGAGCAAGACTCCATCTCAAAACGATAATAATAATAATGATAAAATAAAATTAAAAAGAATAGATTCACTGCACGAAGAAATCTGTGCTTCACCTATTCAGTCCTCTTCCACAAGTCCTTGTAATCACCCATCTTTACCATTGCTGTGTTGCCTTTCCTAAAATGTCACATAACTGGAAGCATACAGTATGTAATATTTTCAGACTGGATTCTTTCATTTAGCAACATGTATTCAAGATTCATCCATGCCTTGTTATGACTTACAAATCATTTATTTTTTATCTCTGAATAATATTTCATTGTATTTGTATATCACAACATATGTATCCATTCACCTATTGGAGCATATATTGAATGTTTCTACTATTTTGCAATTACAAATAAAGCTGCTGTAAACATTCATATGCAGGTGTTTATTATGGACATAAATTTTCAGAGAAGCTGGAACTTCTCTGTTCCAGTTGGAACAATCAAGTAGGAACATGATTATGGAATCCTATAAGACTATGCTTAGCTTTGTAAGAAACAGGTAAACTGTCTTCCAAATTGCTGTACCATTTTGAATTCCCATCAGAAATGAATGAGTGTTCCTATTGCTCTACATCCTCAGCAGCAAGTGGCATTGTCAGATTTGGGAATTCGGGCCTTTCTCATAGGTGTGTTGTGGCATCTCATTGTTGTGTGTTTTCCACTTTTAAATTTCCATTGAATAATTAGCTAAATTACTTCACAGAATGGGTTGAAAGCTGACATATGGCTGTCTTTTTTTGTTAGAAGTTTTAGAGAGTTATTTTTGAAAGTGTTCTAAAATATAAATTTAATCATTATGCTATGTAAGCATACAGTAAGAGCTCCAATGTCATCAATAGGTTCTTGGAATCTGCAGCTTTAAGCGAAATGATGTATAATGAGATCAATGTTACTTGATATAAAATTTTAATTTTAGTATCAGTATAAATTTTAATTGATATAACCAAGAGTTAAGTTCCTATGGCATATTTCTAGCCACAAGAACACCACCAAACTTCTAAATAAAGACCCCAAACACTTTTAATATTAAAAATGGAAATAAATGTGAGCTATAAATAAATCTAAGGAAGATTAATAAAAACAAGAAAGATAATTGTTTACCCAATTATTGGTAAACCAGCGACTGATAGTGGTCATAGTTATGGTGAGTTAAATCAAGGAATAAATGTTTGCAAAGTGAAATTATAAGGAGCACCTCCTCCCACCACAGAGTTCAAAAACCATCACAAACATGGTGGACTTGCTGAATGATTTCGTTTTACATCGTTTGTGTGATTATTGTAGACTTTACACATTCACTCTCACACTCACACCCACACTCTCACTCCCACTCACTCCCACGCCCACACTCACTCCCACACTCACACTCACTCCCACACCCACTCACTCCCACACACACTCCCACTCACTACCACTCTCACACTCCCACTCACTCCCACTCCCACACTCACTCCCACACTCACATTCGCTCCTACACTCACTCCTACACACTCCCATACTCAATCACTCACTCCCACACTCACACTCACTCCCACACTCCCACACTCCCACTCACTCCCACACACTCCCATACTCCCACATTCTCAATTCCACACATTCCCACACTCACTCACTTCCACATTCCCACACTCACTTCCACACCCACACACTCACTTCCACACTCACATGCTCACACACTCACTTCCACACTCACTTCCATGCTCACACACTCACTCTCACACTCACTCCCACACTCTCCTACACTCTCACTTCCACACACTCCCACACTCCCACTCCCACATTCACACACTCCTACACTCCCACACACTTTCACACTCACACACCCCCACATTCACACACTCATACTGGGACCATGTAGACACGCCAATGAACCCAAACAGCACAGCTTTGGGACATGGTAGGAAACTGGAGAACCCAAAAACTCCCCGCAGATGTGGAGAGACCGTGCAACCTTCACACAGACAGTGGGCCCTGCAGGAATAGATTATTTTTCTCATCAACAATGTAACAAAATGACATTACTCGAGGACCTGCTGTGTATGGTTTGATGAGTCAAATCTTTACAGTGCAAGTTTGTTTAGTTGGTGCATAACTTCTTTACGATCTGAAAATTCTAAAGAATAAATTTTTAGGGATGGATGCGATCAAATGTGATTAATTTACCATCTATTGGACACTTCCTATGGAAATGGAGTGGAAAAAAATAATATACAAGTTCTTGCCATCCAAGTTTTAAACTAATATGCACACGTATTACTTTTATTGTAAGTTTAAAGAACCGTAAAATAATGATCCTGAATAAAGCTGATAGAGACAGTCTCTTCTTATAGAAATTTAGGTGGAAAACTTTTTATTTAACCATGTAGTTTCTTTTTTTAAAACACAACTGTCATGAAAGGACAGCAATCATTTTATATTCTAATTCTATTTTGTATTCTTAAAATAAGAATATTAAATTCAACGAAAAGTTTCTTCTCCTGAGCCATTTTTGGATGATCCTGAACTCCTGGCGGTCTCTGCCCTCTGGCATTGCCTGAGTTTCCGTGGTAAGGCAGGTTAATCTTTGCGGCTACTGCAAAGAGCGCAGGGAACTCATCTGTCTTTCATTGTCAAGTAGGTCGTTCCTTAGTCCTCTCTGGGATTTGGGTTGGGTAAGAATGATTTATGCGAGTAGGTAATTTTATTCACATCTCTTTATTGTTTTAGAAAGCTGAAGTTGAGTAATGATGTAACCTTTAACATCAGCAGGCTTATTTAACCCTACATTTGGTTTATTTAAGTTAATACCATCCGGTAGTTGCCTATTTTGATTTTCCCGAATCTTTGAACTTTGCCCCCTCTTTATTCTTGATAAACCCAGGGTCTGCCCTTACCATCCTGCTTGGTCTCTTTTGGGACTTGCCAATTACACGTCTGCTTTGGTTTTGAAAGATCGTTCCTGTGCATTTTTAAAAACCTCCACCCAGCGATTCCTGATATAATCACAGAGTAGACTGCTTGAAATGGCCAGTTGCAGGATAAAGAAAAGATAAATCAGTGGGAGTTGTGTCTCCCTGTCATGAAATCTGGTTTTTGACCCTTAGGGTTAGGAAGCCTGACAATCACCTCCTGCTTTGGGCTTGGTCCTGAGCTCCCCGCGGCGGACGTCGGTGCCCAGGCTGTTCCGTTTGGGTGGCCAGCTTGCTTTGGCCCAGGGGGTTCCCATGGCAACAGTGAGCTTCCAGGTATTCATGTGGGTAGTGTGAAGAATGGGAAATGTTGCCAAAATTCCCTTAGTGTTCCATAACTACCTTGAGATCTGACTCACTTGGGGCTGTCACGTGGGGAGACGAGGGTTGTGGATTCGAGGCAACCATCTATCTGTTATGAGGACTCAAGTTGTGATTTCTCTCTGTAAGCCACAGTTCTGAATCTGGAAACCAATATAATCTCAAAACACATTTCAACTTTAAATCGTAGGTGGAGAAGAAATGAGCTCCTTTACACTGCATCAGTCTAAAATAATAATTTTTTTATTACTACGGAAACAGCACATGATCATTGTAGAAAATTAGTAAGTAAAGCAAAAATAAAAATGAAAACATATCACCTTCCCTTCACCTAAACTCACTACTGTAACATGTGTGCATATCCTTTTTTTTTTTTTTTTTTGTGATGGAGTTTCGCTCTTGTTGCCCAGGCTGGAGTGTAATGGCATGATCTCGGCTCACCACAGCTTCTGCCTCCCGGGTTCAAGTGATTCTCCTGCCTCAGCCTCCTGAGTAGCTGGGATTACAGGCATGTGCCACTGTGCCCAGCTAATTTTGTATTTTTAGTAAGAGACAGGGTTTCTCCATGTTGGTCAGGCTGGTCTCGAACTCCCAACCTCAGGTGATCTGTCTGCCTTGGCCTCCCAAAGTGCTGAGATTACAGGCTACAGCCATCATGCCCGGCCATGTGTGTATATTGTTCTGGATATTTTTCTTCATGTACATGTAGGTGCATTGTTATTATTATCAAAACGACACCACATGATACACACTGTATTGTGACCTATTTTGTCAACCAAACATTTCCATTTCAATAAATTTTCTTCTCTTGTGTATACCATCCAAACCACACTCAGATTCCCCCAATGTTTTTACTGCTGGCTCTTGCAAGGAAATATTCACTCTGATGTCATCATGCATTGCACGAGGTTGTTATAATCTATGTATAAGTGAAAATTTTCTATTTATATCAGCATTTGCTCAGGAGATACAAAAACTGAATACTGTGTTTCATGAAAACAGATTCTAGCCAAAGGACGCTGACAAAGCAGCAGGAACTTTGAGTGACCATTGTACATCAGCTCCTAACGGGGCTGAACAGAAGACTTTTTCTTAGCCAACGAACAGTCGTACTTTTTAGCCAATAGTTTACAGAGATTGGTGGACTCTGTCCTATCTAGGGTATTAGTTTTCATTCCTTAGCTCATATCAGCACCATATGTACACTGCCACCACCTTCAACTTTGACTTTTTCCTGAGTGAAGCATTCAGTGAATTTCTGTATTGATGCATATTTTCTCATCTGGCCAGGAATAAATAATCTGACTTTATGACTGGGTGCGGTGGCTCATGCCTATAATCCCAGCACTTTGGGAGTCTGAGGCGGGTGGATTGCCTGAGCTCAGGAGTTGGAGACCAGCCTGGGCAACATGGCAAAACCCTGTCTCTACTAAAAATACAAAAAAAAAAAAATTAGCTGGGCATGTTGGTGTGCACCTGTAATCCCAGCTACTCAGGAGGCTGAGGCAGGAGAATCGCTTGAACCCAGGAGGCTGATGTTGCGGTGAGCCAAGATTGTGCTGCCGCACTCCAGCCTGGGCAACAGAGCAAGACTCTGTCTCAAAGGCAAAAACAAAACAAAACAAAATACTTTGTATGTTTCCTTTTGTCTCTGGTAGTCTTTGTTTTATTTTTTAAAACCTACACTATTAAAGGGATTTATTGGTAAGCTCTTCATGGCAGTTTTGGAATTATTAGGCAAGTTGAGTTGATCTTTGCAAAGGTATATTTAGTTGGGTCATTTGGAGACTCACTCTGGATAAGGCGGTCAGCCTGTCTGCCTGGCTTCCCCATTCCAGGGCTCACCTGGTACCAGCTTACCTGTTGGCTCCTCCCCCAGGGCTGCATGTTTCTGGGGGACCATTTTGTCACATTTTCAACATGGGGATTCTACATCTGTCCTCTTCAAATTTGAAGTTGGATGTGTTTCTTTGAAGTTGGATGGAGTTATCTTAGGAACAGTTCTTCTGAAGTATGTTTATTTCCCCGGTCTGCAGGTTTGCCCGTTTCTTAGACAAACAACTGGACTTTTGACTCATCCATGTCAATGAGTAGAATTCACAGGCTTCTCAGGCTGGGCCCCACAAGGTGTATAATTCTCAGAACTCATCTAAATCTAGGGTCTCAAATTTTATACTCATTTCCTTTTAGTTTGACAAATCAATGTCTGCAGTTCCTTTAGCTTTGATGTTATAAAGTGGATTTATTTCCAGTTTCTGTAGTGTGTGTTGTAACTAGTAGAACCATGAGTCAGAGGGTTGGGTGTTCTCTATTTTGCACGGAACACGCTGGAAAACACTGCGCAAAATGCTTACTGCTCCCAGGCTTAGTTTCCTCACCGGAAAATGGAGCTAACATTCCCTTCACTGAATTTTCCTTAAGGCTGAAGAATAGTTAAGTGCTAGAAATCATTTATCTGTAGGTACTGAATAATATTTTAGAGATTAAGGATAATTTATTATTTTAACTTGCGTTTTGTTATCTTTTAAAGCGGGTTATTCTGATTATTTTTTGAGACAGAGTCTCACTCTGTTGCCCAGGCTGGAGTGCAGTGGCGCGATCTCAGCTCACTGCAGCCACCTTCTCCCAGGTTCAAGGGATTCTCCTGCCTCAGTCTCCCGAGTACCTAGGAACATGATTATGGAATCCAGGTGCCCGCCACCACGCCCAGCTAATTTTTGCATTTTTAGTAGAAACGGGGTTTTGCCATGTTGGCCAGGCTGGTCTTGAACTCCTGACCTCAGGTGATCCACCTGCCTCGGCCTCCCAAAGTGCTGGGATTACAGGCGTGAGCCACCGCACCCAGCCATGAAGTGAGTTATTCTTAAGGATCCTAAGAAATAGATGGCATGGCTCCAGATGTGTGGGGTAGACTAAGAGTTGATGAAGAACTTGCTCTGGTTCAGGGCCCCTTTAGTTCAAGGTTTGCAGGGCTTTGAAAAACCTTGGAGTCTGCCCTCTAACCAGGGCAGGGCCTGCTTTGGAAAAGGCTGCAATCAAATTCCCCTTGAGAAAGGTAAAAGTGCTAGAGGGAGCCACCTATTGAGATCGCATTTCATTACAACAGGAAAATTTTCTTTTTAAAATAGTAAAACTATAGGATATATTGATAGGAGATAATAATATTAAGAATAATAATGATTATAATGGTGATGGCTAGGGTTTTTTTTTTTTTTTTTGAAATGGAATTTCACTCTTATTGCCCAGGCTGGAGTGCAACGGCGCAATCTCAGCTCACTGCAACCTCCACCTCCTGGGTTCAAGCGATTCTCCTGCCTCAGCCTCCAGAGTAGCTGGGATTACAGGCACCCGCCACCATGCCCAGCTAATTTTTCTTGTACTTTTTAGTAGAGACAGAGTTTCACCATGTGAGCCAGGATGGTCTCGATCTCCTGACCTCGTGATCTGCCTGCCTCAGACTCCCAAAGTGTTGGAATTACAGGCGTGAGCCACTGCGCCTGGCCAGTGATGGCTAGTTTTTTATGTATTAACTCTAGCATCAGGCACGGTTCCAAGTGCTATGCATGTATTATTATACTATTAATTCTTACACTACTCTCATTAGGACAACATTATTATAGTCATCCAGGCTGGTATAGTTTTATTTTTTTAACTTTATCTTTTTTATTATAAAATACACATTACATGAAATGTACGATCTTAGCAATTTTTAAGAGGCATTAAATAATTCATGTTGTTGTGCAGCCATCACCACCGTCCATCTCCACAATATGATCATCTTCCCAAACTGAAACTCAGTACCCATTAAACACTAACTCTCCTTTCCCTCCATACCCCCAGCCCCTGGCAACCACCACTCTGCTTTCTGTCCCTGTGAATTTGACTACTCTAGGTACCTCATATAAGTGGAATCACACAGTATTTGTCTTTTTGTGTCTGGCTTATTTCACTTAGCATAGCATCCTCATGGTTCAACCATATTATAGTGCGTACGAGAATTCCTTTTCAATACTGAATAATATTCAACTGTAGGTCTTCATCATGTTTTGTTTATCCATTCACCTATCAATGGACACTTGGGCTGCTTCTACCTTTTGCTGTGTGACTAATGCTGCTATGAACATTGGTGTGCAAACAGTCTTTATTTATTTATTTTTTGAGACAGAGTCTCACTCATCTCTCCTAGGCTGGAGTGCAGTGGCACTATCTCAGTGGCCAGGAGACCATCCTGGCCAACATGGCGAAACCCCGTCTCTACTAAAAATACAAAAATTAGCTGGGCATGGTGGTGCATGCCTGCACCACCCACTACTTGGGAGGTCCCAGCTACTTGGGAGGCTGAGGCAGGAGAATCACTTGAACCCGTGAGGTGGACGTTGCAGTGAGCTGAGATTGCACCACCAGACTCCAGCCTGGCGACAGAGCGAGACTCCATCTCAAAAAGAAAAAAAAAAAAAAAGAATCACCTTATTGTTCTTCACAGGAGCTGCACCTTTTTATATTCTCATCAGCAATGCACAAGGGTTCCAATTTCCCTACATCCTCTCCAAAACTTATTTTCTAGGCAGGTGCAGCTTGATAAATGCCTAGAAACTTGGAAATGGAACAGAATTGAAGCAATTTATGATGTTCACAAACAAAAATCCTTACAGTATCAACTTTGGCAAAGCATAACTTTGATGACAGATCTTAAGAAAAATTTTAATTTCTTTAAGTATTTGATTATTGCTATAAACATTGTTTTTAATTAATTAAAAGCCTTCAGTAGGCTTGGGGAAAATGCATGAGAATTTTATGCTAAAAATGGCTAGGATTAATTTAAACCATTCCTCCTACACAGGGCTGAGGAGCAGCCCATCACCTCAAGCAGGGAGCCCATGACATCTGATACAGTTTGTGAGAAGCAAACTACTGTAAAGTCAGAGTTGAACAGAGCTTTATAAAATGAAAGTTTTGACAAAGAAGACATTAAAAGATAGAAAAAAAAAATCCAGCTGGGCGCAGCAGCTCACGCCTGTAATCTCAGCACTTTGGAGGCAGAGGTAGAAGGATTGCTTGAGTCCAGGAGTTTGAGACCAGCCTGGGCAACTTGGTGAGACTCCTTTGCTACAAAATGTAACAATTAGCAGGGCATAGAGGTGTGCCTGTGGTTGCAGCTACTTGGGAGGCTGAGGTGGAAGGACTGCTTGCGCCCAGGAGGTCAAGGCTGTAGTGAGTGGTTTCGTGCCACAGCACTCCATCCTGGGCAACAGAGTGAGACCCTGTCTTAAAAAAAATTAATAATAATAAATAAATTAAATAATAAAAGAGTTGTGGGAGTGAAATTGTCTTTGTTTAGAAGAATTTTTCTTTTTCTTTTCTTTTCTATTTTTTTTTTTTTTTTTTTTTTGAGATGGAGTCTCACTCTGTCACCCAGGCTGGAGTGCAGTGGTGCGATCTACAAGCTCCCTCTCCCGGGTTCACACCATTCTCCTGCCTCAGCCTCCCCAGTAGCTGGGACTACAGGCGCTGCCACCATGCCCAGTTAATTTTTGTTGTATTTTTTAGTAGAGACGGGGTTTCACCATGTGAGCCAGGATGGTCTCGATCTCCTGATCACGTGATCTGCCTGCCTCAGCCTCCCAAAGTGCTGGGATTACAGGTGTGAGCCACCGCGCCCGGCCTAGAAGAAGTTTTCAAGATCTGAAACAGCACAAGTCAAAACGGTTTCATTTCTTTCTGAAAAGTTTATTAGTGCAACCTAGGCAGGCTCTTTGTTTTTACATCCAGCCATAAGAGTTAGTGGCCTGCTCTGTCCTCAGCCTGTGAAACCAGCCTCTTAGAAATGCTCTAAAATCTTCAGAAAAAATAGATCTGCAAAATTCCTAATGCAATTGTCCTAGACCTCACTTTAAAGCGGAGGTCTGAGGATGGCGAAATGTTGTTAGTTGAATCCTCTTGGACCTGGCATAGACTGGAGAAGGTTTCAGCATGATAAAAGAAAAACTTCAGCTAAATTAAATTTAAAGCTGAGGCAGGAGAATCACTTGAACCCAGGAGGCAGAGGTTGTAGTTAGCTGAGATCTTCCCACTGCACTCCAGCCTGGGTAACAGAGTGACTCTATCTCAAAAAAAAAAAAAAAAAAGGAAAAAAAGAAAGGAAAAAAGAAAAAAGGAGTTTAATTGAGTAATGAATGATTCGCGAATCAGGCAGCCCCCAGAAGCACAGCAGATTCACAGAGACTCCTGGGCTGGCTTGTGGTGGAACAAATTTATAGACAAAAAAGTTAAAGTGATGTACAGGAATCTGAAGTGAGGTACAGAAACAGTGAGATTGGTTACAGCTCTGTGTTTGTCTTATATGAATACAGTTTGAACACTCAGCAGTCTATGAGTGGTTGAAGTATGGCTGCTAAGATTGGTCAAGACTCAGCTACTGTTTTGGGTGCACACCATTAAGTTAGGTTTTCAATTTTGTCGGACTGTTAAGCTAGGTTACAGTTCATCCACAAGGACTTAAATATAGAAGTACAGAGTCCTTCTCAGGCCATATTTAGTTTGCTTTAACAAGCACAATTTAGTGTTTTCTCTCCTTCAGCCAGGACTGAATACAGATCTATTAGCTGCCTCAATATTGATTTGTTTTTTTAAAAAATTAAGATAAAATACGCATAAATAAAATTTACCACCTTAACCATTTTTAAGCATACAGTTCAGCCCCCTTACATACATTCATGTTCTGTGCAACCATCACCACCTTCCATCTCCAGAAAGTGATCATCTTCCCAAACTGAAACTGTAAGCATTGCCCAGTCCTTGATAACACAATTCTCCTTCCTATCTCCATGGCTGTGACCTCTCTAGGTACCTCATATGAGTGGACTCATAGAACATTTGTCCTTCTGTGACCAGCACGTTTCACCTAGCATGCTGTCTTTGAGGTTTATCCATGTGTAGCATGTGTCAGAATCCCTTTCCTTTTCATGGCTGGGCAATAGTCCACTGCATGTACTATCACATTTTCTTTCTCCACTCATCTGTCAATGGCCAGCCCCTTAGGTCGCTTCTTTCTTTTGGCTATTGTGAATAATACTGCTCTGAACACAAGTGTAGAAATACCTTTTGCAGTTTCTACTTATAGTTTTTTTGGGTATATATAACTATTGATTATTGTAACCTAGAAAATGTTATTTTCAGTTTAGTTCACCACACTATTTAATTGAACAGTATTGTTTGTGTACCATGTTTATGTAAAAAATACTAGTGAAAAAGAGGACAGAGTCTAGCTTATGGAAGGCTTTCAAACTAAAGAAGAAACATTATTTAAAATAATAATAATATTTCATATTATTGTTTTATTATATATGCCAGTGGTTTTATTATATATGCCAGTGGTTTTAAAGACTTTTAGCATATTATCTAGGAAGCAAGCCCAACAAGAGCTTTCATTCTGAATTCTCATTTTTCTAATATAGTTAAAACATAAAAGTAGAAACTCTAGAGTTAGACGCTGTTGTGAGTGAATGTAGCTCTGTCGCTTAATCAGGATGTTACCCAAAGCCACAGACTTACCTCTCTGTAAAATGGGTTTGTTACCTTGTGGTGTCATTGTGGGGCCAGAAAAGGGCCTGTCCAGGGGGCTTTCCCAGGCGACCTCAGAAGGAATGGCCTGGTTGCTCTGGACACTACGTCACCATGGAGGACCCCACATCAGAGGAGGACCCTGGTCCTGCCCTCAGCAGGGACTGGCTCACGAGTGGGGAGACCAGCCGTTTTCAGTATCAGCCCTCAACAAGGGTTGTTATTTTTCCTGTCATGTTTGTTGGGGTCCAGCTCAAGTTTGTTTTTCTTGCAGAAAGGCAGGAAGGCCAATTTGGAACACACACAACTCACATGTCATTGGCGATGACTTGGCCCAGCGCTTGGCATTGGCTCCCTGACAGTTAAAAGGCCCAGGGTAGGCGAGCCCCATAGGCAGGGCCGAGGAACAAGGAAAAGGAGGGAGAATGCAAGATTCTTATCTGCTCAGCCCCTCCATTCTTTTCCCTGCTCACTCCCCCCCAGGGGACCTCTGGCTTCGCCTCACACTGGCTCCAGCCTGCAGGCCCCCTGTTCTGCAGCCGCCTCCACTTTCTGTCCACCTCTTCCTCTTACTGAATGCGTGAGGAAGCAGCCCACCCTCAGGGAGGGAAAGCCTGATCCGCAGAGATCCATGTGTAGCCCCGTGGGAGGCAAAGGCAGGAAGAGGGAGAAACAGCATTTTCCAATTTGGACCGAAGACAACCCACGGTTATTTGAGAAAAGCTGGGTATTTTTCCATCCAGACTTAAGTAGTGTTGGGAGTTGCCATGTAGAAGTTTCCACTGGCTTGAACTATAAGGCTGTTCCGTGATGGAATGATGGGATCCTGCAGGTGTGTGCAGATGCTTCAGGAATGTTTTCCGGTCTTCCCGCGTAAAGACACTGGGCATTAGGAAGACTGAACCACAGCCTCACATCTTAGAGAAGAATTACTCCAAGTCCAGGGAGCCTTGTCTGGGTAAAATTGGAAATTAAAAATACATATGTAAACACAAATACTTCTAAAATATGTTCCGATGTTCTCAGTAAGTCTCCTTCAGTCAATCTACTAATATTTCAGGAGTCAGTATTACTTTGAGAGCATTTAACCCCTCAAAGCATCAGTTTTCTCTCCAGTACAATGACTAATGGTGGAGCTTTTGCAGGGTTCTGCGAGAATTCAGAGAGCCCATGCTTGCCATAGTTCCTAACACCTCGCAGCCTCCCCCAAAAAGACAGCTGCTTTTGTATTCCTACGTGTGCATGGCTTCTGAAATATAAGTATTAGCCTGAAAGCTGTCTTTAAACAGTTACACTTTACCTGGGGATGTAAGTCTAGCTCATTAAACATTCAAAACTATTTCTTGAGTGAACTAATACCTTTACAGCTCCTCTTTTGCGTATTTTATCTCTCAACTACACAATAAGGCAGAAACTGTTTTCCATTTCCCCGAGGTGAACTATGTCTTTCATGTAAGATGCTTGTTGTCATGAAGTTTCCTTTTAGGAGGATTAAACATGATCCCTGCTGCCCTGTGGCATATCTCATTTGTTTATCAAGCTTTTCACAAATCACATAGCAGCCGTGGTAGACGATATTCCTAGAGACACTGCAGCAACGCCTATTACCCCACAGGCTCTGTGCAGGGTGGCCTGGTCCGTCCTTGTCAAGAGGCGATGTCTCTTTCTCATCACCTTGAATCTGGGCTGCCCTGTGATTGCTTTAGGTAATAAGCAGTGGAAGTCATGGTCTGGGACTGCCAGGGCTGAGGAAGTGCTGTTCCTGTGTTCTTGGAAGTCCTGAGTCCCCATGGAAGCAGTCTGGCCACTGGAGAAACCACATATAGAGAGGCCACATACAGAGGGAGAGGGCTTGAGACTGTGTAAGGAGAAGTTCTGCTGTTCCTCCTCTCTACTGAGCCCCGACCCTAGCTAACCTGCCTGCCGAACACATCCGCATGGCACAGTCACTGGCAAGACCAGAAGAAGCAGCACTCAGCCCAGGCCATGTTGCAGAATCGGGAACAAATAAATAAATGGTTATTGTTTAAGCTGCTGGGTCTTGGGGTGTTTTCTTATGCAGCAATAGATAACTAGAACACCAGATAAACTGATGTTGACCATAATTGAACTATTTTCTTTTCTTTTCTTTTTTTGAGATGGCATTTCCTTCTTGTTGCCCAGGCTGGAGTTCAATGGCGTAATCTCGGCTCACTTCACTCCTGTTAGAATGTGTAAAATTGAAAACACTGACCACATCTAGTGTTGGCAAGGATGTTGAGGAACTTGAACTCTCACACGCTGCTGGAGGGAACTTTTTTTTTTTTTTTTGAGACAGAGTTATGCTCTTGTTGCCCAGGCTGGAGTGCAATGGCGCCATCTAGGCTCACTGCAACCTCCGCCTCCCGGGTTCAAGCAATTCTCCTGCCTTAGCCTCCTGAGTAGAGGCTGGTCTCGAACTCCTGACCTCAGGTGATCCACCTGTCTCGAACTCCCAAAGTGCTGGGATTACAGGTGTGAGTCACTGCGCCTGGCCAATTGAACTATTTTCAAATGTTTAGTAAGAATAGTATATAATAATATTTTTGATTCATATATCTTTAGTTTATAAGTCAGATCTTAGTTTGACTCATAGGACTTTAATTTATCAGCAAGATCTTGTGAAGATAATACACTTGACAACTTTATTAGTATTGTGTTTTTCTAGATTTACCAATTATATCTATCGTTTTTGTATTTTAATTCTCCCTTTCCTTTTCCTGGTTATTTTATCATAGAATACAAGATATTTTCAAAGCGTTAATCCTAACTGGTCACAGCAAATGTTGGTCATTTTGAGAGTTTTTAACGATCTTTTTTTCTGTTCAAATTATTCAGGATATTTAGCACCTTTAAGCTCCCTTTTTAAAATTATTTATTATTATTATTATTATTTTTTGAGATGTAGTCTCCCTCTGACACCCAGGCTGGAGTGCAGTGGCACCATTTCGGCTCACTGCAACCTCCGCCTCCTGGGTTCAAGCAATCCTCCTGCCTCAGCCTCTCGAGTAGCTGGGATTATGGGCACCCATCACCATGCCCGGCTAATTTTTGTATTTTTAGTAGAGATGGGGTTTGGCCATCTTGGCCAGGTTGGTCTTGAACTCCTGACCTCAGGTGATCAGCCCATCTCAGCCTCCAAATGTGCTGGAATTATAGGCATGAGCTACTGTGCCCCACCTGGTTTCTTTTTTCTATTGACTTCTCACTAAATTTTGATTTTTTAAATCATATTTTCATTCCATTCCTTTATAATTTTCACTAAGTCCAGAAATGCCATTTCAGTTCACTTGCAGTTTACAAGAGAGTTTCCCTTATCTTTATTAATTAGTTTCTATTTAGTTTATCAACAGTCTATTTCCTCTTCCTTATTGCTAAAATCATGATCCTTTTCTCTCTCTCTCTCTCTTTTCCTGAGACAGGGACTTGCTGGAGTACAGTGGTGTGATCATAGCTCACTGTAACCTCCAACTCCTGGCCTCAAGCAGTCCTCCCACTTTAGCCTCCCAAAGTGCAGGGATTACAGGCATGAGCCACTTTGCCCGGCCTCTTCTCTTAATTTTAATAGTTTCTTTCTCTCCTGTAAAAAGTTTATTGTGAGCCGGGCGCGGTGGCTCATGCCCGTAATTCCAGCACTTTGGGAGGCCTAGGGGGGTGGATCTCTTGAGGTCAGGAGTTTGAGACCAACCTGGCCAACATGGCAAAACCCCGTTTCTACTAAAAAAAAATACAAAATTAGCCAGGTGTGGTGGCTCATGCCTGTAATCCCAGCTACTTAGAAGGCTGAGGCAGGAGAATTGCTTGAACTCAGGAGGCGGAGGTTGCAGTGAGCCGAGATCGTGCCATTGCACTCCAGCCTGGGAGACAAGAGCAAAACTCCATTTCCAAAAAAAAAAAAAAAAGTTGATTGTGAAATTGAGAATAGAAATGCAGAGGTAGAAAATAGATAATACTTAATGCAAAAAAAAGTCTGTGGTAGTGATAGTGAAGTCAATTATCCTTCAAATCATCACTTTAGCAAATTCTTTTTGTTTTGGAGAATGCCAGGTAATGTCCCTGTGGGGCGGGTGGGAGATGGGGTCAGTGGGGGCAGGCGGCTCCCAGGTGGGAGGGGAGTGGGGTGGTGCAGCATCATGACCATCCAGCAGCTGGCAGTGAGGACTCAGCTCCGGGGGTCCTTGTCTTTGCCCAGTGGCATCATCATCCCTGGAACTTTCTGCTCCTACGTCCAAAAACTCCTGGCTTCCCCATTGTTTCTGCCTCTAGCATCCTGTGGCATGCTCCACAAGTTAGACAGACAGCCATCCAGACATCAGACCTATCTCACCACAAAATGATGTCAACTTGCACAGTTCACAAACTAAGTTTTATGGTCATGCCTCTTATTTAGAAGTCTTAACAAGCAAGTTGTTATGGAGATAGAGGAAAAAAAACCTAGAACGTTAAAAACTTACATTTATATCAAAGTTACTACTTCCTAAATAAGATACAATTAGTTTCAAATTCATAAATGACTGTACAGTTAGAATATTTTAGCATCTCTTTAAAATCGTAATTAATAGGTAGCATATAGCATTTACTATATATAATTTTATATGTATATTAGTATTTAGTAGGTTTTACAAATTGTTTCTAGATCAGAAGGCGCACTGGCTATTAGGTCACATTTTCCTGCTTTCGGCATGTCCAGTAACTTTTTATGGTATGCTGGGCATTACGGATGAGACGTGGAGGTGTGTACATTAAGTTGTCTTTTTTTTTTTGAGACGGAGTCTCGCTCTGTCGCCCAGGCTGGAGAGCAGTGGCGTGAGCTCGGCTCACTGCAAGCTCCGCCTCCCGGGTTCACGCCATTCTCCTGCCTCAGCCTCGGAGTAGGTGGGACTACAGGCGTCCGCCACCACGCCCTGCTTAATTTTTTGTTTTAGTAGAGACGGGGTTTCACCGTGTTAGCCAGGAAAGTCTCCATCTCCAGACTTCATGATCCGCCCACCTCGGCCTCCCAAAGTGCTGGGATTACAGGCGTGAGCCACTGCGCTCGGTCAAGTAGTCTTTTTTAAAAGGTGTTGAATTTTGTCCTAGCCAGCAGTTAAATTATTAGTGGGTTTTCTCAATGCTGTCAGGCGGGTCAATTTCTGTTTTGTGCTTAGCCCCGGGAACTGGCTCTTACTCTAGGATGTGTTCTTCACCTAGAAGGTATGGTTTTCCTGGGGTCTGAGTTTGGGTGCCTGCCATGGGCAGCAGCCTCTTCACTCTGACTGAGCATGAATCAGACGTCTCCCTGCCTGATTGGCCTTCCGGGCCTCTGTGGAGCTCTCAGCCTGCAGCAGCTCCTCTCCGCAGGACTCCTTAGAATTTGCTCTATACTTGTACAGTTCAGCTTTTTTTTTTTTTTTTGTGGAATGCTCACACAGACTTCAGCTACCTTCTACTCCCCAGTCCTTTTCCTCACCATTCCAGCGGCTTCAGCTGCTCCCAACACCACCATCAACCTCCTCAAGTCATAGAGATCGGAGTTCTCTGCTTGGGCTCACCTCCCTGTGCTGCAGACTGGAGGGGGAGTCCCTCAGGCTGAGTAAATTGGGCTTATTTTTGGTGGTTTCATTTTCTTTAGGACTACCATCCTCTTCTTCCTCTTGGCCAGTGTTGCTTTATACACTGAGTAGTCCAAATGCTTTATACCTTGAGTAGTTGTACTGTTGTTTACAGTAGGAGGCTGAGGCAGGAGCACCTTTCTCCATCAGGGCTGGAAGCTGAAGTTTGAATTTCTAAATCATAGCAGCTGATGTTTGGGAGAAGTAGTGGAGGTTTCACAATGGGACTACTCAAGTTTAATTCAATTCTTTGGTACATATAAATTTTACAATATTTTCTGTAGTTTCATGGTCTTCAGTTTACATGAAATGGCAGCCTTTTATAGCCTGAAAGAATCTTAAAAATCTTTTCAGTTCTTACTTTTAGAGATAAGAAAACTGGGACCCCGAAGGGTAGAGATTTGTCAAGGTGAAAAGCTGGAGAAGTGGCAGAACTGACTTATTCTCTTCTCTTTAGGAATTTAGTACCTCTCATGGAAGATAGAATTGCTTCTCTCCTTCTCTCATACACATACCCATTGTCTCTTATTTTCTTTTTATTTCCTCCTTTTCTTTCTCTTTGTTTCTGTGCACAAAAGGAAACATTTTTTTTCCCTTTGGAAGACAAATACTAACATAGATTCTGGATGGCAGTGAAGTCTTTGAGAAAATGGATTGGTTTTAAGTAACAACAGACAGGAATCTTCTATTAAACATTCAAACTTTGGAAACAGAAAAGGCAGGCGGCAAAGATGACAGCCTTATTCTACAGGCTATGTGAGCATTTTCACATTTAGACTATTCAGGTTCAAATGACGAACATATTTCTAGAGGTTAAATAATAAATACTGAGTTTCTCTGCTGGTTAGAAACAGAAGCCATGCCAGGTATTTCAACCAGAGGGATTTAATCCAGGAGATCAGTTACAGGAGTGTTGGGAGGTTGAGAGAACAAATTGGCAATGTTGAGGTGGCTCAGATATTAGAAACTGCAGCAAGCAGTTATTATCCTTAGAACTTGGGGAGCATAAGGGAAGAGGTGGTGCTGTCAGAACTTTGGAACTTAGAGAAAGGGTCCCTTGTGGCTGACCCTTGTGCCTTTGAGGCAGATGCTGGGGGGCTAGTACTTGGTCTCTGAGAGTCTGCTTCTGGGAGCATGGAGAAGCTGCTGCTGGGAGTGCCAAGAGGATTGGAGTCTTAGCTTCCCTCACTGCTAGGCATTTGGTAAGAGCTAGAAACAGAAAGGAAGTCCCTTCGGCTCTCTTCTTACCTAGCAGTTGGTAGGAAATGATGGTAATCCAGCTGGTGAGGGGGTCTGGGGAATGTGGTTCGCTGAGTCCCAGCCTGCCTTGGAGTCACAGGGCAGCATGGTGGTTCCTCAAAAAACGAAATAGAATTACCGTGTGCCGTGGACTGCATGCCTGTGTCCTCACACTTTCTGATGCTGAGCTCCAAATCCTCAGTGTGATGGCCTGTGGAGATGGGGCTTTTGGGAGATAATTAGGTCATGAAGGTGGAGCTCTCATGAATAGGATTAGTGTCCTTATAAGAAAAGATATGAGAGAAATTATGTCTTTCTTCCCCTCTCTTGCAACCCACCCCATGAGAATACAACAAGAAGGCAGCACAGTGGCTCACGCCTGTAATTCCAGCACTTTGGGAGGCTGAGGTGGGCGGATCACCTGAGGTCAAGAGTTCGAGACTGGCTTGGGCAACATGGTGAAACCCCATCTCTACTAAAAATACAAAAATTAGCTGGGCATGGTGGTGGGTGCCTGTAATCCCAGCTACTAGGGAGGCTGAGGCAGGAGAATTGCTTGAACCAGGTGGAGGTTGCAGTGAGCCGAGATTGTGCCATTGCACTCCAGCCTGGGCGACAGAACAAAAACTCCATCTCAAAAAAAAAAAAAAACAAAAAAACAAACAGAAGGCAGCAGTGTGCAAACCAGGAGGAGTGTGCCAGCGCCACATTTCTGTTGTTTAAGCCACCCAGTCTATTAATCTGTGTTATGGTAGCCAAAATGGACTAAGACAGCATATGATCCAGTAATTCCACTTCTGGGTATATGACACCAAAAAACTGAAACTATTAAACAGATACATGTACCCCCATGTTGATAGCAGCATTATTCACAATAGCCAAAAGGCAGAAGCAGCCCAAGTGTCTATGCATGGATGGATGGGTAAACTACATATGGTATATACATATAACGAAATATCATTCAGCCTCAAAAGTAAGGAAGTTCCAGCAAACACTGTGCCATGGAGGAACCTTGAGGACACTATGCTAAGTGAAGTAAGCCAGGGACACAAGGACAGATATTGCATGATTTCACTTATATGAAGTACCTAACAGGGTCAAATTCACAGAGACAGGAAGGAGAACGGTGGGTACTGGGGCCTGGGGGAGAGGAAAATGGAGAATTGTTGTTTAATGGGTACAATGTTGTACAACAATCACCAGTATTCATCATCAGAATTTTCACTGCGAATGTACCTAATACCACTGAACACTATACTTAAAAATGGTTACATGACAAACTGCATGTTAATATTTTACCACAAATAAAAGGAAGACATTACAGACCTTAGTCATGGAGTGGGGAGCTGAGAGAATTTGGTCAATGACAAACACAGTTGCTAATGACTCTTATCCTTACTAAAGCCCACCATAGCTTAGGATGAAGCTGCCTTCTGCAATGGTAATTTCACTAACCTGTCAGAGTTTCCTGGTTCTAAGGCCTTTGCATTCGAGACATGGTATCACACTATAAATCAGGACATGTTTTCATGTGCCAGGGGGAGTGCCCAAGTTGTAAAGAATAAAGCACCACATCCTTCACTTGTCACCATATGTGTTTTTACGGACATGCCAGGCCCCAGGCCCCAGGCACATTCCTCTGTCTTGTATGAGATTTATAACAGCAAACTTCATGTAAACAACAGGAGTAAGGTCATGCAAATATATTCATCTTTTCATTCAACAAACATTTCATTCAAGAAATATTGACTGCTTGCCATGCACCAGAAACTCTTCCAGGGAAGCGGTGAACGGGAGAGCAAAACGGTGAACAATTTGGGTCTCCTAAGTACTTCCATTCTAGGGTGTGTGTGTATGTGCGTGTGTGCATGCGCGTGGATGTGTGCAGGGGGTGGTAGGGGATGCTGGGTGGTGGTGGAGTGAATTATCTAAGCAGAGCAGATACCAAGAATCTGCACTCAGTGCTAAGTAGGGAAATAAAGCCAATAAGCGGGCAGAGAGAGGGTGAGCAGGGCTGATGGGATTTTCAGGGAAGTCTAAATGAGGGCCCTTCCAGCCAAGACTGGGACGTGAGGGCATGTCTGGTGGAAAAGCACCCGGGCAGAGGGGTAGAGTGAGGAGCGGGGCAGAGTCCCCAGTGCCCCTGGTGCAGTTGAGGAACAGCAGGGAGGCTGGGGAGACTAGAGTGTGGGCATGGGGTTAGAAAGCATGGCCAAAGTGGGTGTGGGGCCTCTTCCAGAGCCACAGAAGGATCTTTGCTTTTGCTGAGCGAGCGGGGAGCACTTGGGGCAATGGGACAATGGGAAGAGCTAGGCAGAGGCAGGAGAATAGCTAGGACAGGCGGGTGAGGTCTGCAGGGCAGGGCAGGGCAGTGGAGGCGGAGATCTGGTTGGATTCGGGATATAGTTTGAACATAGAACCAACAGGATTTTCTCCTTGGATCAAAGATGGGGAATGAGATAAAGAGGTCTCAAAGATGACTGGGAGAATCCTGGCCCGTTCTCTAGAAGAATGGGACTGCTGTTTCTGAGAGTGGAAACCCTTTGGGAGGGTTTGCTTTTGGCCAAGTGAGTGCACAGACCCCTGAGTGGAGGTGCAGGTGGGCAGTGAGGATAGCGATTGAGTCCAGAGTTAGCCATGATGGTGTTTGCAGCCTGGGGTTGGATGGGATCTTAGAGGGAATGAGGAGAGTTGGGGAAAAAATGAAGGTTTAGCCCTTTCTTTTGGGCTCCAAGGAGCTTCAAGACCTTGGACTCATTGCTGAGCCTCTGAGAATCTCTGCTTCTGTTTGTAAGAGAGGATAACAACAGCCACACCACCTCGCAGGTACACTATTATGATTACTGAGGTGATGAATGCATGGAAGCTGCTCACATGAGTGCCCAGTTCTGTCTCTCCTCTCCTAGCAAGAGGGAGGCAACACGGTCCACAGAGCTGCTCCAAAGCTATCTGATTGCAAACAGCCTCTGAAAGAAGCCTGGGAAAATTGCCAGGGAGATGTTTCCCAGCCGGCTCTGCTGCTCCTCTTTCAAACCTTGCGCTTGGCCACTGTCTAGAGGTTGGTCCCCTCCGCCAATCTTTCAGAAACTCTTTCCTTCGCTGCTCTCCTACACACCCCCTCCCCCTTTCCAAAACCTAGCTGGGTTTCTGCTCCAGTTTTGCAAACACCATTCTCACCTAGGTGCCAAGATAAACTGGCCGGAGGTTACTGTTGATGGTGCTAGTGGGTATTTGGTTAACCTTCTCAATCAGCTGGAGGTCATAGGGCCCACCCGGAAAAGTAGCTGCCCTAAAAACTTGCTATTCTCCATCAGTGCGTGGGAGGTAGGGAGGGGGGTGGGAGATGAGAAACCAGGAAACAGAGATTTCTGAGAGGATCTAGAAAAAGAGAGATCATCTACAGGCTGTCAGGCGGTTTTCATGCATAACTGATAAAACCATACTGTTCTTAAAATTAAGATAATGGCAATGAATAAGAGCACATGTAGACTAAATATACTAAATATACAATTGTCTCATCCTGATCAACCTGATAGACGTAACAATAGGTTCAGCACAGTGAGAAGGATGGTGGTGTGCTTGGTCTTGCATTGCTTGTCTAGAATATTGTGAGAAAAAGTCCATTAGTGCCAGAAAAATAACTTGAAGGTGAAGTGCTTTCTGACAGTACTTCCAAAATACACAGATTTAATGAAAAGAGGAAAAATTTAGTGAAGATAACACCAGCATTGAAAAACAAAGCCTGTTTCTAGGGAAGCAGCAATATTTTTCTTTTTAATGGAAGCAGAGTGTGACAGTGGACTTGAGGATCCCAATCCTTAAACTCAACAGTCAGGAGTTGAGTAAATTCCATTATTTTTATAGATTTCACAAGTTAATTCAGAAATCTGTTCTTGGCAAAGTTTACGCATTCTGAAATAATGATTTTTACAGTTGAAAAGTTTTGCATTTCCTAAGTTACTTTCTGTAAATGTCTTGTTTTTTATGATTATTAAAGCAAAAAAAGTGCCCATGTTCCCCCCGCCCCCCATTTCAGAAGGCACTGAAAAAACAAAACCAAGAAAAGACTGATAACCTCACTGCATTACTAAGTGGGTTGACTATGTGCCTGTGACAGTTTTAGTTATCACGCTGGTTATTTGTCTTTCGAAAATGTTTTCCTGGCTGGGTGCGGTGGCTCACGCCTGTAATCCCAGCACTTTGGGAGGCCAAGGCGGGTGGGTCACCTGAGGTCAGGGGTTCGAAACCAGCCTGGCCAACATGGTGAAACCCCGTCTCTACTAAAAATACAAAATTAGCCAGGCGTGGTGGCGCATGCCTATAATCTCAATTACTAGGGAGGCTGAAGCAGGAGAATCGCTTGAACCTGGGAGGTAGAGGTTGCAGTGAGCCAAAATCGCGCCATTGCACTCTAGCCTGGGCAACAAAAGCGAAACTCCATCTCAAAAAAAAAAAAAAAGAAAATCTTTTCCTCTGCCAGATGGGATAATACCATAACTCTGTCTGGGAACTGCTTTTCTCACTGAGCGATGTGTTCCGAGTGTGTTTCCAGGCCAGCCTTCACCTGTATCCTGGCCTCCAAGCCCAGGGCTGGGCTTCTGGGCTGGCTTGTCATATTAACAAGGTTGGTAGAGTCCCTTGCCCTGACAAACTGATGGTGTAGTGAAGAATAAAGCAACTGGAACCCAGAATACACTCCACAATGATTTAGCCAGGTGTCTGATAGAAGTCTGGCTTTGGAAAAAGAGATTTTCCAGGTGGGACTTGAAAGGTAATTTAGAATTAGCCAGGCCAAGAGCAGAGGGTGCTCTGGGCAGAGAGGAAGGCTCTGGGAGGAGTGAGATCTCAGGGTTGAAGAGCTGGGTGGAGGTCAGCCTGGCCTGGCCTGGCCGGTGATGAGTCGGCCTGGCCTGGGCAAAGGCTGGGTCAAGGTCAGAGGAGAGATAAGCGCCATGGAGTAAGTTGGGGAGTTCAGACGATCCTGAGGACGTTGAGAAACTCTGAAGGGGGGAGCTTGAGCGGGGGAATGACAATCAGATTTGGATTTTGGAAAGATTATCCTGGAGCGTGGAGGGCGTTTGGGGACATCAGGGAGAGACAATGACACCGGGGACGGGGCCTTGGCAGAGTTTTAAAGGTAGAAAGAGAGCAGGAGAGAGAAGATTGATGCCAGCAACATTGAGGCAATAGAAAGGAAAGGGTTTAGTGTTTGCGGTGGTGTGTAGCCTTTGAGGAAGAGCACGTTCCACGGGGCGGGTGGGCTGTCAGCCACTTCAGACCACCTCCTGCCGCCCTGCTAAAGACTAACTGAAGCGGGGCAACCCTTACAGAACACGCGGCCCTGTGTTCCTGTGGCCTTTAGTGAGGCTGCTACTGGGCCTGTGTGGCAGCTCGACTTCACTCTGCCAGGTGTGCCTTGACCTCCCCCGAACCCCAGGAGCCCGCCCAAGGGTAGGCCGAAATACAGCTCTGGTGCACTGACCTCCATCTCCAGGCTGCTTCCTGGGGAGCCTGACCTGTGGCAGTGACTGCGAGCCACTCACTGTCATTAAGAACTAACGGTGGGGGATAGGGAGGCGGGGTGGTGTGGGGAGACCGGGACGTAGATGGCTTAGCATGGGGCATGGGGACTTGGGGGCCAGGGGAGACATCCAGGAAGCAGGTCAACAAGGTCCATAGTTTTGAGGAGGAGTCTGGTTTGAAGTCTCTTGGGCAAAGAGGTATTCCTTGCCAGCCTTTCTTCCTAAATACTTCCAGTTTCTTAAATACACTTTGTTTTCATTTACCTCAGAGTCTTTATACAAGCTATTACCTCTGCCTGGAACATTCTTTTTTCCCCTTGATTTCTTCTATTAATACTTTCTTCTCATTCTAAGGAAGTGACTTCCTCCAGGAAGTCATCCTGGACTCACCGGGCTCTAGTTCAGGGGCCTGAGGAGCATCATCCCAGAGCGCCCGGCATTTCCCACACCACAGTCCTTGTCATGTGATGTTATAATTGCCTATTTTCTTCTTTGTGTTCTCCCCAAAGTTTATAAACTTTGAGATAAGAGACTTTGTCGAAGTTGTTAAAGGTTTTATCAGCAGCACCTAGTGTGGTTCCCGACACAGGAGGTGTCAGGAAATAATTGTGGAGTGAACCAATGGTAATTAAAACAGACACTTGGAAAGAAGAGGAGGAATACATAGATTTAAGGTGAAGTCAGGGACAGAAGAGGAAACAAAGATAGCAGGGGAGGGTGGCCAGGAGGTAAGGATCATTTGTTCACTAAATTTAACCAGAATTTATTATCCAAATGTTGTTGGACATTTAAGTCCTCCCAACATTTTTTAATGATTTGCTATGACAAACAATGTCTTCGTAAGAACCCTCCTACATGTAGATCTTGTGGACATTTTTACATAATACCCATAGGATAAATGGATAGAAGTGGAAATTTCAGTGTCAAAGGATTTCCTGTTAAATTTTTGATATCTTTTAGTGCCAATTTATCCTCCAGAAACATATCATTTTCTGCTTATTCCCAGACCTGAATTATTTAACATTTTCAATATGAAGCTCTTGTTTATTTTAAAAACTGTGATGAAATATGTATAACATAAATCTACCATTTTCACTATTTTTAAGTGTGCGAGTCAGGGGCATTGATTACATTCATAATGTTGTACAGTCATCACCACTATTCATCTTTGAGAACTTTTTTTTTATCATCTCAAACAGAAACTCTGCGCCCATTATACAGTAACTCCCTTTCTCCCCTTCTCATTTGTTCTTGAGAATCATTTGCATTTTTTTAAGGAAGGAAGCTTGAGTTCATTGCATTTTCATCCAATGGCAGGAATGGCAAGTGACTTAAAAACTTCTGATTCTGCATTAGGCCAGCAACCTTGAATGTGGGCAAGTAAGCATGTCTTTATGCCAAGGCATGGGGATAATAATATACAGACTCATAATGCCATGGAATAGGTAGCCTTTGGGGTTTCATAGACCCAGAAGAATATCCGTTGGTAATACTTAGGAGCTCCTCAGCCAATCTGGGGATATTTAATTATCTAATTATTTCAAATAAGCCAAGGATCACATGTTTAGGATTTTGGAAGCCTATCCTAAACTAGAAATAAGATACAGAAAGGTTCTCATTGTTTTTGTGGGTGAAACACTTAACCCTGAGTATCAATGATGTTGTAGCTGATCCAAGCACTTTTAAGGAGTACTTACAATTTTTTCACAAGTTTGTAAAGACAAGTTTAGTTTTTGCTCCGAAATGGTTTCCTACATTCGTGGTAAAGATTGCATTTAATTCTTGTATTTCCACAGTACCTTCTGGGGAGCGCTCATGGAAAGGCAGAATAACCTAAGGCTGAGATGCTGTGGTGGGAACGAGATGAGAATCTATTTGGGCCTTGATAGGGATCCTGAAGTTAAGATATGTGGAGACCTTTCAAACAATAGCAGTTTGCAGCTCTGCTAATTATTGGCTCTTGCCTATCTGTTACTGTTAGAATTACTGAGCAAAAAGGTATTGTATTGAAACCTTGGCTATAACAAGAGGGAGAATTTATGGAGGATTAACTTTCTTTTATCTTTTTACCTTTTAAATAGGGGAATAGTCTCACAAACTGAATTAAAGGGAGGTGCTTTCTTAAAGGCTTTGAAGTTTTTCTTTACAAACAGAGTTGAATTTATTTGAGCCCTTTCCCTTCAAAGTAAAAGCCCCACAAGGAAGCGATTTCCCTCATGCATTCCTTGCCCTTTGTGAATTAACAGGAGTTATACAGTAAAAGAGAGGGCCTGATAGGGAGTGGGGGCAAGCCAGTCCCTCTAGAATATAAAATAAATGCCGATGGGCTCTTAATATGGCACAACCATTTTTGTAATGATGAAAAGGTTTTCCTTCTGCACCCTGGAAGCATGAAACCCTGAGGATGAGGATAAAGCTAACAGGGAAAAAAATTCCAAAAATGATATGCCCCTAAGGTGTGTGCATCTTCATCTTGTACTATTTATTTGTTATTTTAAAAGTAAATTTTATTGCATATATTTGGTGCTAATCAAATCCAGCCGAATGCTGTCCGATGGTGGGGCTTTCTATATTTCAGCCTCCAAAAAAAAAATAAACAGGAAAACTATGTGTAAATGTTTTAAGATAGTCAAAATTGATGTCTTATAAGTCACCAGTTTTCATGGCCACCCTACCTCCAGAATAATTTTCCATTAAGAGTGTCCTCTGCAGCAGCCTCAGCTCCCCAGCTGGTTCTACCCCGCTGAGCTCTCCAACTGCACCTCCTTTCCAGGACTATTTCTTCATTTGTGCAATGGGGATATAAATGTGGGGTAAGTCAGACAGCTATAATACTTTTGGGGCTAGAGGCATGGTAATAGAGAAGATGTTCACTTTATGCACTTTTGAAACGTTTTGCATCAATTTTATTTTACTAAAAAGAAAAAGTTGGGTGAGATGAAGTCATGTGTGTAGGTGTGCTGGCTCACTTTTGTAGGTGACAGTGGGCGTGTCCTGGCTTGGGTCTCTTGTCAGTATGACTTCGGGTGAGTGATGAGATGAGTCTGGCTTCACCTTCTCTGATGGTAGAATGAGGGGTGTTGAGGTGCAGATGTTTCTTGGAATTTTGAAAGCAAGCATTACTTCCTTTGGAGTTGGGCTTTGGAGAGCAGGAAAGGATTGGGAACGTTTGTGGTGGCGGGGATCAGAAAGAGGAATCCAACACACCCCAGGCAGTGAGCATTTCCCAGGAGGCCACAGGCTCTTACTTGCTGCATTGGTTGGAAGCCCTCTGCACACGTTCTCCTTCAGGCTCTCTGAGGCAGACAACACTTGGGCTAAACCGGGCCTGTCAGTGGGTGAGGCTTTCATTCTCCAGATTTTCTCCCTGTCCCCCACCTATGTATATGTATGCCTGTAAAATTTTAGTGCTCTTAACTTTTTCTGTGTCTACTGATTTTTTAAAACAAACTTTTACATTTTGGAATAATTTTAAATTTACGGACAAGTTGCAAAGATAGTACAAAATGTTCCCATATACTCCTCATGCAGTTTTCCCCATTCTTAATCTCTCTATATATATGTGTATATTTTTCCTTTTGACTTAATTTCTTAAGTGCTTAAGAGTATCTCAGGCCGGGCGCGGTGGCTCAAGCCTGTAATCCCAGCACTTTGGGAGGCCGAGATGGGCGGATCACAAGGTCAGGAGATCAAGACCATCCTGGCTAACATGGTGAAACCCCGTCTCTACTAAAAATACAAAAAACTAGCCGGGTGAGGTGGCGGGCGCCTGTAGTCCCAGCTACTCGGGAGGCTGAGGCAGGAGAACGGCATAAACCCGGGAGGCGGAGCTTGCAGTGAGCTGAGATCCAGCCACTGCACTCCAGCCTGGGTGACAGAGCGAGACTCCGTCTCAAAA